>NW_016690476.1:177192-195264 GCF_001604755.1 Lepidothrix coronata
ATAAAGCAGCTAGCTGAAGAAACATACATTTCCAACTGAGCAAGGATGCTGAAGTCAAGACAACTGGTCTTAGCTATTTTGAGATTTTAGTCAAGGGTTGCTCCTGGGACTGAACTGATCACCCTTGTTTCAGGAGGTAGCTTCAGCCACTTGTGAAAAATTTGAGCAACTGGAATCTGAACTAACTGCAGTGGATGGGAAAATGAAACAGCTTCAGGTAGTTCACTACTGGTACAGACAGAAACCTTCTGAGATCTGCTTGCGGGAATTGACAGGAGAGGAAAACATTTCAGCCAACAACTGGGGGACATGTGCTAATCACTCTGGAGCAGCAGCAGTGTATTTTAATCCTGATATGCTCCAAAGGACTTTTAGTGAAAAAGACTGTTTCCAGTCACTTTATGAAGGCAGGACGTCTATACATTAAAAAGAGAGAGGAGACTCGCGTGTAGATGTCATTATATGATATCCCACTTATAATCTTCTGAGAGCCAGCTGACTTTTTGTACAATCTGACATGCTACTTCACTGTCTATCACATCAAGCACGATCTTAATACATAAATGTGAGAAGTTCGTAACATTTTTTAACAAGGGCAGTTTTCCTCTCAGTCATACTCCCGCACTTGTTAAGAAGATGAGAGACATGACAAAGCAGAAAGAATTCAGACTGCAGAAGTGTTTTTCTTCTCTCTGCATGTCATCTACAGGCCATACTTTCTTTTCTTTTCGTATGTGGAGAGACCAGTGCATAGACATTACATGAAATATGTACTAGGTACTCAGTATAGAAATAGAAAGTTCCCTAGAGGATTCTCAGATACAAGGCATTCCTTTTGATTTTCATATATATATATATATATATCACTGTGTTGCTAGGATTTACAGTGAAATTTACAGGTAGAGAAATTGATGTGGATTAATGTACATACCAAAAGACTGTACCTCCCTTCCATACCTGTCATAACCAGCACTGATGAGTTATTCTATAGGCAATTAAAAGTTAACCTCAGTACCTGCAAAAATTATGGAGAAGGTGTTACTGGGTGGTAATGAAAGGCATTTCAAGGAAGTGTAAGCACCAGGCACAGCACGGGCTCACAAAAGGAAAGCCCTGTTTGGCTAATCCAAGATGCTTCTACAATAAGGTGACCTGCCTGGTAGGTGAAGAGAAGGAGGTGGGTGTTGCTTTTCTGGATTTTCATAATGCTTTTGACACTGTCCCTTACAGCATCCTTCTGGACACGTTGTTCAACTGTGAGATGAAGAGGTGCATGCCATGCTGGGTGAAGAGCTGGCCTGTTGACGTTCAGAAGCATTTCCTTACCAAGAGGGTGGTTGCACACTGGAAAAGGCTCCCTAGAGAGGTGATCGATGTCCCATGCCTGACAGTGCCTTAAGAGGAGGCATTTGGACAACAATTTTAATAATGGACTTTAACTGTTAGTCAGCTGTGATCAGGCAATTGGACTAGATGAGTGTTGTGTGTCCCTGCCAGCTGGAACTATCCTATTCTCTCCTAATTAAAAATTTATGAAAGTTGCTGAACCAAATAAAACCAGAAAGTCAAAACCTTCTGGAAACTGTTGGTCCTTTGAAAACCATTGCTGTGTTTCCCACTGTCAATGCTTTCTCTTCCAGGACTTCAGCCAGTATCCCTTTGTGGGCTTGTGACTGGGTTGTGGCCACTCAGATCCTGAAGACCTCCAGGCTCACAGATCCCACAACCTCTCTAGGCAATATACTTCAGTGCTTTATGAATCTTGCAGGAATTTTGGTTTTGATTCCTTATCTCCTCTGTAGTTTCAGGAGATGCCACTGTCTCTCACCCTTCCACAAGCCTGTCCCCATCCCTTTGATGCCTTTCCCAGAAGCACCAGGGTGTGCTATGAGGTGTCCCAATGCCTTGTCTGCTCCATGTTGAACCAGACTCATCCCCACAGAGCATCCTTGCTTTAAAGCCCTGAGCCCCTCTGGTTTGTCAGCCTTCTCTGGGACCACGAAGAGGACTCAGTGCCTGGATGAGGTCTGATGGCTGCTGAGCAGAAGGAATCACCCTTGTGCCTTCTGTCTAGGGAAGAAGGATAGCAGAGGACCCTCCAGAGCAAGCCAAGTGCTGCCTGTGACCCAATATGGGAGAAAGCAGGGGAGCCTAGAGGACAGGCTCCCCAGAGCCAACTATCCAAATAAAATAAATGCATGGAAACTCAGAAAAAGTCTCAATGTTACAAGCAGTGCAGGTGGCATTGCTGTCCTTGTTATTCTCCCCAAGGGCTAGCGCTGCCCAGCTCCAGGCCCATTTCTGTAGCTGGCCCCAGGGCAGAGGTTTCCAGGCAAAGGGTCTCCAGTTACAGCCCGTGCCCCACCATTCATTATCCCGGGCTGCTCATCACCCCCTGCCCCCACATCCCAAGCCTCTGCTCTCCTAAGAGCCTGCACTGCCTGGTGGTGCCTTGCTATGGCAGCGGCCAATTCCCTCCTCCTGCCTCAAATCACGACTTGGTGTTGCTCTCTGCATCACTCCAGCCTGTACCCTACCAAGGCACGAGTCCAAAGGAGTCCAGCAGGGTAAGTGCAAAGTCCTGCCCCTGGGGACAGACACCACCAGGCACCAGCACACCCTTTGGCTGGTGAGCAGCCAGGGAAAGGTGACTGTGCTGCGGCCCCCGAGCACAGACTTCACCCCTGCTCTTCCAGATCCAGCCCTGGTGCTGATATTTCTTCTGCTCAGCTTAGAGAGGACTCCTCTGTGACAGAGGACTTTGTCTGGTTTGGAGAGAAGGAGGCTGAGGAGTGACCTCACTGCTCTCCACAACTTCCTGAGGAGGGGAAGTGGAGAGGGAAGTGTTGATCTTTTCTGCACGGGACCCAGCTGCAGGACATGTGGGAATGGTTCACAGCTGCATCAGGGAGGTTCAGACTGGACCTAAGAAAATACTTTCATACCAAGAGTGTGGTCAGACATTGAAACAGGCTCCCTGTCTGTCAGTGCCTTAGAAAGAGGCTTTTGGACAATACCTTTCATGATGGGTTTTAACTTCTGGTCAGCCCTGAAGTGTTTGGGCAGTGGGACTAGGTGATCCTTGTAGGGCTGTGACAACTGGATTTCTTCCATTCTACTGCCTGCCTATACCATCAAATAAGCACTGCTCGCCTTTCTCCCATTTTTGTATTTTCAGTGACATAAAAATTATTTCATGAGAGAAGATAAAATTTGAATTTCTTAAAGTAACGTCATTATTCTTACAGAAAATGAGAAAATATAAGCAACTCCTTTCAGTGCCATAGAATACTGATAGGTCATATATGTTGTCTATTACTGTCACTTGTCCAGTACCATTCTGCTTACGCAAATATTTTTGATGTTTCCTTGTTCACATTTAACTACAAAGCCTTTAAAACACGTCACCACATCTGGGTTTTTTTGAGAATGAGAACTAAATACTAAACAATTTGTTCACATATTGTCTACTGTTGTGCATAGTGTTGAGAGCATAGAGAAATGAACACTGTGCTACAACGGCCCTCATTGCATTTTATCATCTTTTCAGCTATTTGATGTGATAGGATATTATGCTTTGGTATTTTCTGATTATTATACAAATCATTAATATCCTACCTTTCAGGGTTGCATAACACAACTACCATGGAAAGGACCACAACACGTTCTCAGTATATTTATATTCCAAAATCAAGAGAATTTTTGGAGGTCTAAATTGCTAGAAACTTGCTCAGTGTCACCTCTCAGAAATCAAAGTATAATAGATACTGATGCCAGCATATGTGGACAGCAGGGTAGACTGATTCTTGTACATGTGTAAGTTGTCAAGTTAGATGCACATTCAGGCATTTGCACATCCAGGAATCCAAGTAGCATGGAAAAGTCTAAAAATAGGTTGACACATTGAGTTGTGCATCAGTTTGCAGGGGGAACGAGGGACAGTGGAGGAGAAACAGACCATGTAATCTGAATGCTGGTAGCATTAGACTGCCACAGAGCTTCCTCAGGACTTCCTTTGGACTGATGCAGGTTTTTCGGATCGGATCCCTTTCAGATGCATCCTTCAGGAGCAGGGAGGATGCTTGCCTACAGGAGACTAAAACTCACATAAAATCACAGCAGAGTTGCAGGCCCTGCATTTGTTCCTCCTGAGCACTTCTGTTTGCAATCCTGTGGAGCTCCATAGTGTCCACAGTAGAAGGGATTACCACAATTGGGATTGGTGCACAAGTAATGGCTGGTCAACTCATATCTGCATTCCAGATATTTTTTGGACTCCTAAAACCAAATGTCTTCTGATACTTTCTCTTTCAAGCAAATAAACACTATGCCTCTATTCTGACCTTTTGCTCATAATTCACCGAGTCCTTTTAGAGCTGTCATTGAATAAATAATAGTTGAGTATCTGGCTGCCTTCTCTTTCCTACATAAGTTCCCTACAACTCCAGTGATATGAATAAAGTGACTGGTACACCACTGTTGGGTCACAAGGGAGTTAGCCTTAGAGATAGGAAAGCCAGTAGGACTCTGTGCCAGGAGTGAACTGTAAAGCTTCTATCTTGGTAATGTTAACTCATCTTAAGTCCTTTACTGCACACAGAAAAAATCTACTTCATTAAGAGAATTAGAACTCAACACCGAGTTAAAAGGCTTAGGATTTGGCCTAATGTTTTTAACTTTTGATTTGGCACCACAGTGGAACAATAAGTGCTACTCGTTCTTATGCAAGAAATACCAAAAATTCTTTTAATGTATTCTTGCAGTTACCAAGCTTGTATTGTGCAATAAACTATGTAAGTATTTTTAAAACAATATGGTTTTAATAAAGGTCATGTTAATCGGATTCTCTGTGAGTTTTCTGCTAAATTCATTGTACATGATTTTCAACGGCACATTTATGTACTAGCAAGTAGAAAATATTTTTAGAAGTTGGTGTTCTAATCAAACTTCAGAAATGTGTTTATTGCACAATTTTACATTTAAATTCCACAGGAATGTTTTTGGCCCTCATAAACTGCTCAAGTAGACATTAGAGCTGTAATGAAAACAGCTGAAATAATGAGAGAAGAATAGGAATTGTCAATAACCTGTCTCCTATCATGAATAAGGAGGTGGTACAGAACATTAATAAAATTTAAATATATCCCATGTAATATATAAGCTTTACTGAAGGCAGAAACTTGAGGGTATTCAGAAAATCATAATGTATGGGCTCAGTATATGTATGGGCATATGTACATTTCACCTCTATATACATTTATCAGAATATTGATGTTGATAGAACATGAGGCTACACTACTGTGTTTATACACAATTAAGTTAGGGAATTTTGATAAAAGACCTGATACTCACACTTCACAGTGTTAATTAGCCACCAGTTAATGTCACTAGGAAAAAACTTACCTTGCTAATCATCAGTCATTTGTGACAGACTTTTCTTAAAACTTCTCATTAACAATTACCAAAAGCAACGTTTGGGAATATCCAAATGAATCTAGAGTGGTAATTCAGGTGTTCCCATAAAAAATGTCAATTTATATTTGTAAGTCTCTCAGTTAACAGTTTCTGTATGTAGCCTTCCTTAACATTCACAGTTGAAGAAACATTAGTCATTTTTCAGATACTTTCTAGTCATCCATGTTCCCTCACATGAGAAAGATTCCCCTTTCACCATGTTTTATGTTGTTTTGTCAGTTAATTGCTGAGCTCTCAAGAGTTTTAGTAAGTTAGAGGATGTTATGCCAGTTTATACCCATTGAGATTAAAGCCCACTTTGTGCTCAAAATAACCTTCTGATGTCCCATGACTAGATGGCCAGCCAAGGATATTCTTTTCATGGAGGCTGATTCTCTTTCGTGCAGTGCAGGAAAAGCATGTTGGAAGGGCACAGCTTCCTCAGCTTCTCTGGTCATACACAATTATGTACCAGCTGAAAGTTGGAGCAGGGGGGTCCCACTACATTCTCTCCCTTCCCCCATCAGTGTGAGTCTCCATCCTTCCCATACCACGTCCCAAGGGGAAGCAGGGTAAAGATGGGCAAGGAGGGTGAGAGCCTCTGCGTGAGGAGGCCATCCACACCACATTTAGTGTAGCTGAGCTGCTCAGAGCTCGCCAACTGCAGCCAAGAACGCGGCTTTGTAGGTACCACCCACACTCCTGCCTTTTGTAACTTTAAAAGGCCTGGGGAAGATATTCCAAATGTTAGCTGCAGAAACAGTAACTTCAGCACGGGAACATTAGTCATCAGCTCAGCTAACACCCCGGTGTTGAACTATGACAATGAACGTAATAGAAAAGCATGTTGTAGTTAGAACTGGTTTTGAACAAAAGACAAATTATTTATTTCTTTCTTCAAATGAAGCATAACACTAAGGTATAAAGGGAGTATAAATAACATCTGATTGTGCTCCTAAGCTCCATGCTATAACTTTCTTGCAATGACATCCTTCAACAAATTAACTACATCATTACTGTTAAGTATTAATTGCACAAAACAGATACACAAAATATATAATGAGCTAGAAAGAGGACAACATTCTTCCATTATGACAAACAATTCTAACAAGAAATGGAAAAAAAAAAACCAATAGATCTAGGCTTACACAGATGGCAACACCGAGAGTTTTTAAGTCCTCTCCTTGAACACATTACATGTGATAAATAATATGCAAAATATTTAAAGAATTTTATTGTTGCTTACAGAAGATACTTAGCAAGCAAAGAGACAGTAGCAATCACTGCCTCATGTCTCATATCCCCATCATTCAATGCAAATGTTTACATTTCATGCAATAATCCTGAGCTTATTTTCAGTAACATTGAAATGTCATCTATGTTAATTACCAAATACATACAGAGCCCAGCTATGGGGTCTATTGTATTATTAAGGCATGAAAAAAGAATAGCAGTTTATTAACTCTGAATGCCACAAATACAGCACAGCAGTTAGAAGGCTCAAAAAAGCTCAGAAAGTACCAGTGATTTCTGTGCGAAGGTCCTCCCAGAACACAACTGAATCATCAGCTCCTGAAAAGGCACAGAATCAAATCCTGGCCTCACTGACATCAGGGAGTTCTGCCATTGCCTTGACTGCTGGACCAAGCTTCAGAGCTATCAGGAGTGACACGGACTCCTCTTCATATCCCCAAAAAATTGACAAACTTCCTCTCACTCAAGTCAAGTATGAATTTAAAAAACAATACCTACATATCATTTTGTTAATTAGTATTTTAAGCCTATGGAAAGGTTCCATTCATTATACAGTATGGCAATCAATAAAAAGCTTTTTCAGAAAAAGCTTATTTGTTAGTCTGATTTTTAGTATGTTAAAAGAAGGGGGAAGTGTCATGAAAAGAACCTCTGCCAAGTCTATGCTCTATTTAGAATTTATTTTTAATCTTAAAATGAAAGACTTTGGTAAGCCAAACCAAGGATATGTGATGCAATTCTAGACTCCATGGTTCCATGGCTGTTCTGAAAGACAAAGATCACCACAGCCCTGTCCAGTCATCAAGTGAAGAACTCGTCATCTGCAGAAGTTGAAAAGGGCTAGCAGTATTTGGATTGTGCAGTTCTTCACGTAGTTCTCTATTTTACATTTGAGAAGTTCTTGCAAAATGCCCTTTAGCAAGCCAGAGTATTCCAGTTCAGTTAACTAAGCCATTGAAACCAAGGCCAAATTGCTGGCAAGACTTACTTCATACCAAATTGCAATATTTCCCATACTGGGAACTAAACCAGCAGATGATCCCCTCTAACTCTGCAACTGCTATTGCCTAGCCTTTGTGTAAGTATTTGCCTACTTGAGCTCAGAGTTTACAGATCCAGTAGCCTTATCCTTCATCTACAGGTGGCCCACGGTCTACTGTGGAAAGAATGCTGGCATGCAAGAGGGGCAGACTTTGTCTGCTCACAATACCCCTTGCAGACACAAGCCACCCCTTGACAAAGGTGGTGCTGTCCGATCCTGTCACTGGAAGGCTTTGAAAACTTTGCAGATGCACAAATCCGACTTAACTAATTTCACCTAAAACACCAAGTTATAATATTGAAAAAAATTGTTTTTCACACTAAAACATTCAGGAAACTCATTACTGTCTCGTTTGAGATTGAAGGAGAAAAAAAAAAAGGTTGGTGATCTTAGTTACTGGGTTAGAATTTGCATGGGTTTTGGTTAACTTCTCCTAATAAATAAGTTAAAGAAGGCTAAGGCTATAAATTGGTACTGTTTCATTTATAAATAATCACTTTACTTCTCTTCTAAAAAACGTGTTAAGGAAAAAGGTGGCCAGAAGGATCACACATGTTGTAAATTGTAATTTGGTTGTTAGGCTGTAAAACCCTAAAATGTACGTGAAGTTGAGCACAGTGTAAGAAAAAAACCAGTTTTTGATTAACAACTTATTTACAAGTTCATAAAATCAACTGAACTGGAGTAGATGTTCTGTGTTTGTCACCAATATTTTATTGTAACTGGTAACTTGCACGCTTTGTAGTAGAAGAACAAAAAGAAAATAAAGTTCACTATATACAGCCTTTGTACAGGCTACTTGACTATACTCAAGGCATAGTGATCATAACACAACCTAGTCTTCATAATAATTTGTGCACAAAAAGACACCAATCAGACATTATGTGAACATTACAGTGAAATGACATCACAAGTCCAGTGAAAGTTCAGCATCATACAAAACATATTGATCTACTGCAAATGACATCCTTTAAAACAATAAGCCTTTTTTCAGTAGTAACTTAACCAGAGTCCGATGCAGAGATTTGTGTGGTTATAAGTCTTTTAAGTGAAGCGACCTCTGCAGATAAATTTGCTATGCCCTGCTTCAAATAGAGGTTCTCTGACTCAGAGACATTGTAGATGTTGTCTTTTATTTCAACAACTCCAGTTTTGCAACCACTCTGAATTTTAACGTTGAGTTCCTTCTGATGCCAGAGTTCTGGTTTAAGTGACCAGTCTTGGATGTTAGTCACTTGAACCGAGAAAGGAGTGTGAGAAGAATGCACCAAATTCTGCGCACCATGTTTTTCCAGCTCAAAATGTCTTTTTGAGGACATGTCAATGGGCAACGACAATTTCTGTGTTGCATCATAGTCATTATCCATTGCTTCCACTTTAACTTGCATGGCTTTGGCTTTAATTCGAAGCTTGTGAGGCAAAGCTGAAGAATTCACTTCTGGAACTTTAACTGTTGCATGAACATTTTTATGTTCAACTGGGGAATGAATTGGACCCTTAGGAACCTGCTGTTCATCTTCTCCATCAGATGACTTTCCAACTACACCATCATCAGTTTCTGATGTTCTCGGAGAATTACTGGAGGACCTATTAACTTGCAAGAGAGGAGGAGAATGTGAGTACACATTAAAGGTAGCTCCCATGTAGTTTGGATATATGGATGCTTTATATGAACCTCTGTCATCTCTTGGCTCTCTCTCTAATTCCATGGGTTCTTGCTTTATAATCTGGAACTTATTTTCAGGACTTCTGCAGTTGCTTTGTATACGACTCGGTTGGGTGTGTTCTACTGTTGATGTTTCAGACACATCAGACATTGAGCTTTGAGGAGAATGTTTAATGACAGAAATACAACTGCTACCAACTATAGATGGTTCATGTTCATCTACAAATGAGTTAATATTTGATTTGGAACTCTGATAGTCTTGGAAATATACAGTTGTTGAGCTACTGAGTTTCTGTATCTCTTGGGCATAGGCTGCAGAACTAATTAAACCAAACTTTAGCTTCAAAGAAAGCAGCTCCGCCTTCAAAGTGGCATTCTCTTCTCCCAGTGCAATTAGTTTGTTCTCTAAGACAAGATCATTCAGTCGTCGTTTTTCACGAGATCTTTTGGCAGCTTCGTTATTTTTCCGCCTTTTCTCCCAATACATAGCATCTTTCTTTTCATCTGGAATGAACTCACGCTTTCTCCGGCAAGCTGAAGATTTGCTTTTTCCACTACTTGCTTCAGTAAGTAGTATATCTTCATTTGTAGACAACTCTTCAGACACTTCTGCTAAGGTAGACTTAAGTACCATGATTTTGTCCACATTGCTACTTGTGTCAACAGGTCCGTGCTCCTTTTTAAGGGTCTGCATTTTTCTCAGCTGCATCAGAAACAATTTGTAGTAGATCTACAATAAGCAACAGAGAAAGCGATCTCCCCAGTACTTCTTACTCCACAACTTGAAAAATACAGTAATTTTAAATCCACACACATTCTTCCTTTTCTTTCATAATCTCAGACAGAAGTGTCTAGAATCAATTTTCTTAGCAGATTCAATGGGAATCTTCTTAAAACCCTGGAATAAATAGAGAATTTTATTACTACTTAGGAATTGCTGGTTCAGGGCACACAAAAGTAGCTTCTGATAACTAGCTTAGAACTAGCATTTGATTCATTAAACCTGCTGTATGAAGAGTATGAAGACACTTCATATTCACACATTGAAACAACGAGTATTCCAGATTTTATGATACCTAGGTAGCAGATTTGCTTCCAAAACAAATGCAATATGATCCAAGGAAAAATCAATCAAAAAAGTATTTGAGTTTTGATCCTATGGTAATGCTGTCACAGAATTTTCCATGATATCACTGACCAAACTGAGACCTCCAATGCTTAACACTGCAGGACACTAGGCATGTTGATGAGCAGCACTGGAAAGTATCTTGTTCCCCATTAAAGCATCTCTTCTGAAAACAGCCGTGGTGCGTGACTTAGAAATGCAATATATTTGGGTCCTGCATGCATTAAAAATAACATAAGTTTATTTAGAGAAGCTGGAGTGCTTTCTATTGTTTTAAAATACCATCACTATCTATTAAAGCTATTAAACATTTAATTGCTGCTTTTGAATTCTATAAAAAATATATACATATATATATGTATATATAAATGTTTATATACATGCACATGAAACTTTAAAATGCCTTTTTGATCAGTCATATCAATTCAAACTAGAAACTTCACACACGTAAGTTGGGCAAATACCTAACAAAAAATATTGACAAAAAAAAGTATTACGTAATTATTTCCTGTATCTTACAAAGAAAATTTTAAAATCAGTACTAAAAATACATTAGAGAAATAACATTAAATTAATAATTTGCATTTGGCAAGTTGTCTTATTATGTCAAAGTAACGTTTAATACCATTGAGGCATGTGCACCCTCAGAAAACAGTGTTCACACTGAAGTGGAAGTTTAGACCTACGAGTCTTACTATTAATAAGGAAAAACCAGCCTAACCTTTAGCTTCAGACATTCTAATCATTAAATTTGAACTTAGTATTTAAATTAGCCTTTGCTATACTTAGTCCCTCTCAATCAAAAAAAAAAATATTTATTCTCATAAGATCATTTGGTCTTCACCTGAGGCTTCTCAGTATCTCATTTGCCACAGTCAGTCATGTTCCTGGTAAAATGAATGTAGTATGCCAAGTGCTTTTATAGAACTGACTACTGAGTCAGTAATCATTCTTGCCTGTACAACCAAAAAAACCCTGACAAAAAACAAAGTAAACAACAACAAACACCACCCCCCCAACCACTTCATATTAATGTCTCTATTTATTGGGAATATTTTTACAATGACTAACGAAACTAATTTTAAGATTATTACTCAGGAAAGTTATAAAAGAATTAATGAATTGTATTCTGCCAGTTTCTCTTGTCTTTTCCAGAAGGCAAAGTGGAGTGAGTGATGTAATAACAATTAAGCAGGGTCATAAAGACTAAAGTTTCAAGCTGTGTTCTGTTCCATCAAACCATGCCAACTCTTCTTTCGTAAAAAAAATAACACATTTAATAAAACAACTAAGTGGAATTTCCTAAAATCCGTGGTTAATTATTGACATGTAACTATTTGTCTTTGATAATACAGCCTTAATGAAAAAGAGCAAGAAGCTAGCCACACCAAAGACAGCAGCTAACATTTCAGTGCAAAAGCAGCACCACAAATTGCCGTGTTAGGAAAGAAGAAATGTACCTCCAATACACAACCAGTTACACAATAAGACCCTGATCCAAAATTCTAACTGGAGTCAAAGGGAGTTTTCTGCCAAAAAGAGAGCTGGATCAGGTTTAAAAACAAACATATGCCCCACAACAAAGTAACATCTGTTTGTCCAAACTTTCGGTACATTTTGATTTACTGAAGTAGCTGTATAGCCATTTTGCCCATCTCACTGCTACATGTAATCAGTGGTTCAATTAGTATATATTCCATTTTAAACCTACTGCAACTCAATACTTTAAAAAATCATTGTTGAACACACAGAATTTAAAAATAAATTAAAAAAAAAAAAAGAAGACAAGGTCATTTGACCTTTTGTCACATTTGTAGAATATTCGGTTTCTGTAACATCATTTAACACTAATAGAAAAATACTGGGATTTTATTTCATTACACTGTAGCACTGGGAACGCATGGTTACTGAACTGTAATTGTCTTGGTATACTACAAACACTGTATTCACTTGTATCAGGAGAGAATAGTGCATCTCTGAGGAACTGCAGACACCTTGTATGGGGCACAGCAGGAAACAGTGTAACATGTACTGAATACCTATGAAATCATCACTTGTCTCTTAGCCCCCATCTCGGCCAACTCCCACTTAAGTAAAAAGGGTTCACAACAACTTCTGTGAAATTTCAGGTCCTTACCAATTCAGAGCTCTTGATTTTAACACTAACAGAGAGCTAAACTCAAACCCAAATACAAATGTTTATTCTCCCAGAAAGCAGAAACTAATATGTACACATCATTATTATACATATATGCCATATACCCTAGAACATCTACACTTACTTGAAACGGTAGCAACAGCAAGGAAGTACTTAGAGAATCAGTGGATATTTTAGAAGAATGAAACCATACCTATACAAAAGCAATAAGTTTAGTCTTGAACAAGACTGCTTCAGGACAGGAATCCTGACTGTGTCTATCTGTAACAGTCTCCAGCTCAAGAGTGATTCCACTTTAGTGTTTGTCCAACACTGTGGTTTAGGAAAAATACTAATAATGGTAATAATAAGTGGCAAAAAGTTGTTGGATTGTGGTTTTGTGGGTTTTTTTTCCTTAAATGAATGCAGACTAATGACATAGTTCATCAATATGGCCATCAACAAAAACTCAACTCCAGGTCCAAACATGTCTGCAAGCCTAACACTAGCACTGAGCTGCACTTAGCCCAACAAGCTGCAGAGTTCACGCCCCCTGTTCCACAGGACATCTGCAGATTGGGCCATTCCAGCATACAATCTGCTAACTGTAGCATTGATTCCTCCTGTTTTGGCCAGTCTCCCTCCTGTACACGTTGTTCCTGGCACAAACAGACGGAACGTAAGTAGCATGCAATCTACAGCAAATATTAAGCGTGTATCAAAACTGCCATGGTTTTGCACGCAGTATTCAACTTTGCTCTCTGCCAGAGTCCATCAGTAAAGCTGTCAAGACAGATGTGTAACCCACTGACATAGTCATACTGGTTTGCTGTTTCTGCAGTTAGACCCTAATGCCATTACTGTAGTGAATTAACAAAACAGAAATAGATCTTTAACTCTTTCCATATCATGGCAACTGGAATCACTGCTTTACAAACAGGAGTCAAACCCCTTGCTTATTAATACTTCTCCATGTGGATCAGTCCAATGCTGAGTCTGTAAACAAATTAAATTCCATCTGATGATAATGGCAACATGCCCTCAATAGAACTAGTCACTTCACTTCACTTGAATTTTATAATTCCACTGGAAAACATCGGTATTTACACATAAATTAATGAACTGTAATGATTCCTCTGACTACATTTCAAATTCCAATATTTTCCCTTATGATTAATTTTTCAATTGCTTTATCACTCCCTCATAA
The DNA here is from genome assembly GCF_001604755.1 of Lepidothrix coronata. Lineage (NCBI taxonomy): Eukaryota > Metazoa > Chordata > Aves > Passeriformes > Pipridae > Lepidothrix > Lepidothrix coronata. The sequence continues at coordinate 191,079 of NW_016690476.1, forward strand.
AGTGTTATAAAACCAACATTTGGTTGGTTGATGTTAATGGCATTGAGTGCCAATTCAACAACGTAATAACACTCGACCCTATTAACTTAATTACAGAGCCAGTCTTGCTCCCACAGCAATTTTGCCATTGGTTTCAACAGAAGCAGAACACAATTCCAGATCCAAGTATTAATGAGACTATTGTATAGAACTCATGCTATTGAAGCAAGAAATAATGTATGCAGAAATCACACAAATTTAATTTATCCATGGACTTCAAAAAATACTTAAGTGACAACACAGTACATTCATGGGGATTTATGTATTCACACTGTAATAATTGAAATGTCTCAAAGGTTGAAGGACAGGCCCACAATCTTTCTTCTCTCTTCTGTGTAATTTAATTACATAAATAATTTCTGCTTTAGAGAATGCATGTGGGTCTCCCTACATATGTAAGTTTCCCCACAGAACAACTGCATATTATTATTTACACTTAGCAAAATAATTCATGCTATTTCCAAGCGTAGTTTTTCAAATGCATCCTAGAATAAAACAAGTGTTTTATTCTACTGCTCTAACATTTTGATAGTGATTCTATGAAACTAAATGAAATCCTGTCTCTAGCACTGGATGCTCAAATACAAATCACTTTTGTATCACCATGTGCTCAAAAAAAAAAAAATCATCTCTCAGTCCTTAAAGAAATAATAGCGAAGTACAACTTCTAGTCTTAGACAAGAACACACATCTATCACCATCACCACTATGTGGCACACTCTAGAGAAGCAAAAAAAGCTTGTACTGATGTCTCTGCTTACTTTTAGTTGCTGTTGTCCATGTTTTGCACAGGTATCATTAACTATATTACTGCCACCATTCTGCCACGGTGCATCGATTTTGAATATCTGTCTACAGGAGCTGCTGTAGAAGTTGTTCGTAAATTCCAAAGTCACCAGTTTGCATTCCAAATTTTGAAAAACTGAAGGATCTAGTTTGCACTTTATCTTCAAAGTGTTCTAAAAACAGTTGCTATCTGTCTCGATGCTTCCATGAGGTACAGAAAAAAATATCATTCTCGTTGCACACACGAGACAGGAGGCTGAGTTTAAGCTTAGGTGGTGCATATGCAGCCTACTTAAACATTGCTGAAAAATTTTAGAGATACTCTTAACTCTGCTGCTTCTCACAGACAAAAATTATGCCATGAAACTCTCCGACAGAGAAGATTTCCAATCTCTATTGAAATCCTTCAACACACTCCTTCTTGACCTTTATCTAGAAAAGTTTGTAAAATTATGTTCCTGTTAAAGAAAAGCTCTAATGCTGGCTCCACAGAAAAACTGATATTATCCCTAGGACAGATTTGTGGGCGAAAGGGTCTAGACAACGTAGAGCTAAAGAAGCTAAAACCTTTCCAAAAAAACCTAGGTGATGGCATTTTATGCTGTGATGGACAGGTTTTCCACAGTCGGAGAGGGGAAAAGCATTTACACTACAAACATTACCACCAATTACTGCTGTTACACAGTCACATGCATAAGGACCACGAATCCATTACAACAGCATGGAGCAAGGCAGAACTATTGATCCCGTGCACAGTTCCCTTTTCTTACAACTTCATGCACATCTTAAGTGCTTGCTGTTTCAGGACCGATGTGTAATTAGGTCAGTGGAACACTGATGATGATAGCTTTGTACAAGATGACCCACTTTTGCTAAAATGTTGATCATCTTATTGAAAGGAAAAAAAAAAACAACAGGATATGTCCACGGAACATAGTCCACTGGGAACATCAGAAATCATTTATTATGACACCGTTCAATCAAATGTAAGAAAAGATTGTAAGACTGATCAAACGTAAGATTGTCACAGAATGTGGAACAATGTTGCACATTCGTATTACCAGAAAGCTGATGTCGTGTGTAATCTTTACAAAAGACTTTTATTGTTGGAAAAATTACTTAAGTTACTGTTTATCTTAATAACTACAAATTAACTCATTACAGTGCAGCCTGCTTACCAAAGGTAAATTACGCAAATTATGCAAATAAAATTATTATTTGGAGATCATAAAACATATATTAAGGGTAGCTGTTGTTCGAAAGGTCAGTCAAGCTTAATAGGAGCAAATTTGCCCTATATTTTCTTCCATTTCCTCATGAAGATAGTATGATTCTATCAGGTCTATTTATTTTTCCCAAAACAAGCTCTTTGATGTTCTGATTTAAAGGGTGCAAAACAAGATCTAAGAATATTACCAGAAGCACCAGGAAAAACTTTAAAACAGAGAAGTAAAGGAAATGTATATATAACTGAGGTGAATACTTAATTACTTATAGATACAGTATGTCCATATAAATATGTAATTTAAATATCATATCACTTTCCAGTATTTTGAATAAAGCCTCAATAGAAACAACCATTACTGAAGGTTACAGTACTATGACAGTATGTTTCTCATTTCAATAACTACTTGGCAGCACAAAGAACTAAACTGCAAAAAGCTATAACTTAATAGCTACCCATATTCTGGAAATACAATCTCAGCTTTGCCCTAGTTACAAACCATAACACACCCACCCCCCCACAAAATCAAATATTAATTATTCTGACAACAAATGGCTTTCTATTATTGAACTGTGTTCTTAAAATCCCAAGCATGGACCAGACCTTCAGCTGACCTAAATTTATATGGCTCTATTTAAAGGCAGCAGAATTATGTCAATTAATCCCAGCTGATACTCTAAACATGCATCTTGTTATATAACAACTGAAGTAAATATATAAAATACACACCAGATGTAAAATGTTGCTATCTACCACTCACTGCAAATGGAACAGAGAAATAGCAATCTTTAGAGCTCCAATTCTGTGAGATGGTCCAGCCCACTGCCCATGCTGAGCATCATTTTCTTTACTGGGCTGCATTCTACTTGTAAAGGAGGTCTTGCAGCAGTGGCACCTATATTGCTAACTGCTGTGCAGACACCTCTGTAGCAAAAACTAGTTAATTATTCAAATACTTTGGGACAGACTGAAAATTACACCAAGGTGGAGCAACTCCAGAATGGGAAAAAAGCTCCATCTTAAAAAAGGCATTTTTTCTGTTTGAAAATAGATTTATTTAATATCTGTCACCAGAATCAGTCTCACAGTATGCTAATTTACCCGTGGGTCAATTCAACAAGTGAATTAGGAAAAAAATACAGGGTATCTAAGGTGGTATTAGTAATAATTCATTTCAGAACTACCTTCTAATAGATTTATTTAAGAATGTTGCTTCTATCACATTTTTGGTCAAGTCCAAGTATGTTCTTGCTTACACAATTTTATTTTTTACAGTCCTGCTTATCAACAGTATTACACAGTTACATTACCTTGTGGCTTTTTTTAAAAATATGTTTGAAATAATTATTTTCAAATACTGTAAAAAAACGTTTTAATACTGTAAAATACTAAAACGGAAATCAACTGTCACTTTCTTTTAGTATGGACTGCAGGAATTGGCCATCTATTTGCATTTTTTTTCTATTACATAGCCTAAGCACATTTATATCTCATAACTGGCTGTAATGACCATGGCAAGGTCACCTAGAAGAGTCAATTAAGCTGATGAGTCAGATACATTGCTTAACAGTGTGTAATAAGACTCAAACAGAGGATTTTATTGTTCATATTATTGCATCACAGTGATGTTATAACAGCAGTGAGATTGCTGTCTGGAAAAAAACTATTGCATAAGGATGGTTTGCATAACCATTTGTTAAAATAAGTAAATTTAAAGTGAAGTAAAGGTTTATTTTATTTAAGAGTTTTACTTCAAGGTAAAGGATTGGAAAAAAGCAGCATGGTACTGGTATCTTTCTCAGACTCTATTTAGAACTTATTGCAACAGAAAGAATGCATGTTCTACAAATTTTGGCCAAAGCAAGGCAAATACTGTTCCTTCTTAAGATGAGATAAGCTGCGTGGAGGTCATGCAAGTTCATACTGCTCATGGGAAGACTAAGCTTTTTGACACCTTGGGATCAGTTTCTTAAAAAAAAAAAAAAAAACAAAGCCATCGAAACAGCAGAAACTGATGGCTTTGGATTCAAATCCAGCAAGCTGGATATTTTAAAAGCTAGTTAAGAGTCCTTTGGAGCATGAGTTAAAAATGTTAAGTCAATAAAAATGGAAAGTAGAAGCAAAATATTCTAAAGA
>NW_016690476.1:196375-385252 GCF_001604755.1 Lepidothrix coronata
GGCGGCGTTCGCCGCCTCCCCGCAGCTCGGCCCCGCAACCGCGCCCCGCCACAAAGGATGCCCCGACTGCTGTCCCCCTCTACGTGACCGGCAGCGCATGGCCCCGTCCCGCTCCCCCCTTCTCTTGCGCTCGGCCCCCGCTAAATCAACCCGCCACCCCCCCCCACTGCCGCCACCGCCGCCGCCCCAGCCCCAGAACAAAGGGCTGAGGGGGAGCGCCAGCGCCCCCAGCCCTCCTCTCTCGCCCGTCGTCGCCGCCGCCGCCCCACCGGCCGCCGGGGGAAGGCAGGCAGAGGCGACCCCCGCGAGGGAGGAAGAGGAGGAGAAGGAGGAGGTGGGCGAGGAGGAATCGTCGGGCTCCGTTCCCCACCACCACCACCACCCCTGCCCGCCGGGGATGTCACACTGACCTACTGCCGGGGACCCGGCTCTGCTGCCCCAGGGGGGCCCCGGCGGTACCTGGCCCCACTCCCCCCCGCCCGCCAGGGCACGGGAGGGACGGCTCTACCTCTGCCCTCCAGCGCGGCTGAGATGTCCTATAAACGCCTTCTTTCCCCTTCCTTAAATTAAGCCATTCCCGTTTGTTTTGTTTTTGTTTTTTCATTTTTTTTTTTTAATTTTATTCCCCCCCTTCCCCGTACCGGAGAGATGGCACGGCTGCCTGGGCGAAACACGCCTTCCCTAAAAATACAGCCCCTGATCTAAAACGCCTCCGAAGGCGTGGAGTTAAAAAATCCGAGCAAATGCCTCGAACGTCTTACACACGCACGGCTCTGGAGAAAAGACCAGAAATAGCACTTGAAGCCACAATTGCTAAAACGCGATGGGGCTAAATATAGACTCAACACAAATCTCGTTTTAAGGCACCCGGCACGCAGCCGGCGAGCGCGCCTCGCCTCCCCACTTACCCAGTTGTCTACTTCCCTTATTAAACACACTTTAACAAAACCTGTTACAGTTACGGGTCGGGGGGGGGCTTTTTTTTTTTTTTTTTTTTTTCCGGGGCGAGATTGTCCTAGTTTCTTTGTAGGGAGATTATAAAATCGCATAATTAGCTCCCTCTTCCCCAGCCCGGCTGCCAGCAAATTCTTTGGTTACATAATGCAACATTTCCAGGAACTACTATGCGATCGGTCCCGCAGCGCCTAAAAAACAGCGACAAAAAGTGACGGAAAGGGCTGGCTGAGGGAAGCGCAGCCCCGGGCCCGGGCCGCTGCCATTGATCCCGACTGCTCGCGGGCAGCATTCCCCTGCGCCGCCCGAGACGGGGGTGTCTCCGTCCGGCGGGCTCCGGCAGCAGCTCCCGCTGGTTCTGCGGCCGAGGCACGGCTGGCGCTGCCCGGCACCGAGTCCTCCGCCCCGCACGGCTCCGCCGCGGCAGCCCCGCTGCCCTCGGCACATTATGCAACGCGGGAGAGCCGCTCGGGCGGAGACGCGGGGGGCAGAGCGGCACGCCAGGAGCGAGCACTCCCGGCCGGGGAAAGCCTTCGCCCGGCACCTCCCGGGCTGCCTCTCGGGCCGCCACCCTCCGCCGAGCCGCCCAGCGGGCCAGCCGCGGACCCCTCCCCGCGCGGCGGCGGCGGCCGGCGCGGGCTGGGTTCGCCTTATGTAACAGCCGCCCCCGGCGCGCTGGGACGGAGCGAAGCGCCGGGGAGGACACCCCAACTTTATAAAGCGTACGCGCGCCTTCCCCCCCTTACCTGCGGCGCACTGCGGAGCGCCGGGCATGCCCCGCGCGGCGCGGGGCCGCGGGCGAGGCGGGCGCGGTGGCGGCGGTGCGGCGCGGAGCGGTGCCGCGCCGGGCGGGCGGCGGCGCGGAGGGATGTGTGTTAGTAGGTCAGCGCTGCGCGGAGCGCGCGCCTCATAGCCCCGCGTGCCGGCCGCGCCGCGCCGTGACTGGCGGCGCCGCCCCGCCAATGGGAGCCCGGCGCCGCCGCGCCGCGGCCAATGGGAGCGAGCCGAGGGCGGGGCGGGGGCGGGGCGCGGGGCGGCGCGCGGTACAGTAGGTCTGTGTGCTGCGATTGCATAACCGCCGGCGGGGGGGAGGGCGGGGGGGCGCGAGGGGGGGCCCGCGCTTACGTAACCGGCGCGCGGCGGCCGCGCGCGCTGGGGGGCGCTCGCCCCGCGCAGCCTCCGTCCCTCAGGGGCGCGGCGGGGCCCGGCCGCTGCCGCCGCCGCCACGGCCAGCTCGCCCGCCAGCCCGCCCGCCCGCCCGCAGCGCTGCCGGGAGTGCGCGGCGTTACCAGGGTGTGTCCGGGCGCCAACCGAGCGCCCCCGGCCCCGCCGTCTCTCCGCGGCCGTTGCGCTCCCGGGACGCGGGAGCCGCGCGCTCCCTCGCGGAGGCGCGCGCCCGCCGCCTCGCCACGCGCGCGCGGGCGGATCGCGCTGCGGCTGCTGCCACTCGCGGAAAACAGCCACAATAACCGTAAAAAAGGAGGAGGAGGAGGAGGAGATAAATGGCAGCGGGGAGAAGAAGCCCAGCGCGCTGCCCGCCGTACCGGGGCGCCGCCTGGCCCCTGGCCCCTCGCCCGCTATCCTTCCCGGTCGTCAAGGGTGAAGGATCTTGACGATGCTTCTTCATCCACGCCCTCACCCCTGAGGCGGCAGCGCTGAAACGCTGCTCAAATGCGGGGACGCGCTTCGGAGGAGCTCGTCCCCGCCGGCCCTCCCGGGGCGATCGCTGCCCGCAGCCCCCACCCAGCCCGCATCCCGGGCCTGGCTTCCCAAAGCGGAGGTGCCGTGGAGAGTCTGGTGCGGGTTTGGCCCGTTTAACCTCCGTTTTACAAAGCGACACATGGCCAACAAGCAGTCCAGTTCTCATCCCAGAATGTGTTCGAATGTACACGTTTGATTAAGTGTGCGACATGTGTCTTCCTCATTTTTTTTTCCTCGCAGAACGTTTGTCACTTTGTTTCTTTTCCTTTGTAAGTAAAATTTATGGAGACAACAGAAATTTTTCCTTATTAAATCCTACTTCCAGAATCTAAATGATTCCTGATTTCATTCTGTTAAACACTCTTACCAAAAAAGCATAGTCCTCACTGACATTATCCTTTTATATTACTCTGTCATCCCGTATTTATATGTCAACAGGGATAGCCCTCTGGAGCAAAGTGAACCTAACACAAAGCAAATTCAGACTACTTTTCTGTTTATCTCAGCCTTCAGTCCTTTATCACATGTACCCATACCATCCCTCCACAATAAACCCAAGTCCTTGGATCCATTTCTGTTTATCTCTACAGATTATTTAATATGGAGGATCTAATAACCTTTGCTCATGTTGGTTTTGCCCCCTTCCTTTCCAGTTTCTAATATTTATCATATGCAGCCTTGTTAGTGGTAAGAGACTGTGGAGGCCGCCATGAAAAAGGGAACTCAAAAGCAGCCCAAGTCTGAGACATCAACCACTGCCTCCATCTGGAGGCCACACAGCCAACTTTTTTTGCCTTGCTTTCACTTGCCAGTGGATAACAGACATGCAAAGACAGTTGGCATGCTGCTGTAAATGTCAGGCACGAGATCCAGCAGTGAGCTTGAAGACCTGCTTGCTCGTAAATATTAGTGGCCTACTTAAGGTCTTAGGCACACCAGAGAACCTATGTGAGGAGCCTTGTGCAGCACACCTTATGTTCCACGCTAATCTTGTACTAATCCAAGGCACTGAGTCCCCAGGACTGTCAAAAACTAAAAATAAATAAATAAATAAATAAAAAATCCTGAAACTTCAGGCAGTTTTTAAAATTAAATGGTACATGGAGTTTCCACCACAATAAATATTTTTGATGAATCCTGGGCATATACTTTTAACAACTTTAAATCTCATATCTGGAAAAAAAAATAAAAATAAACGCAGTAATTCGGATCTGACTTCATGACTCAGATTCTTGAAATTCTAGAGTTCTAGAAAGAAGTCTCCAAGGCAAATAATATCCTCCCTATGTGGGTGGACAGTCTTGAAAATAATATTGCAGATGGAGTTTGGTCGCCTATTTGTTTATATGTTTGTCACTAATTATAATCAGCCACAAAACCAGACCTGATCTTTCTCCCGGATTAGTAACAAAGATGTTTTCTATATTTTACATTAGTTCTACTCTGTGGCAGTCAGGAGAGTCAAAATCTTCTATGGCAAAATCTTGTCTTACTCTCCAGATCTTACAGTGGGTGCTTGGCAGATTCAAGGATAAGTTGGGATAGAGGGCTGAATGCTCATGCAGCTGAAGGAACATATCATTTTTTCATTCCTCCTGAAGTAGAGAAAAAAATAGCACGGATGAAAGCCACAGCTTTGTGCATTCTGCACAAAAGGAGCCTAAGGCTTTCAGGAAAACTCTAAAAAGAGAATCATTCTATGATTATCCACTTCTGCTGCTTTTCCTACTGGAGGGATGAAGTAGGTCATGAAGATCTTTAGCTAAATTCTCAGCTGACTCTAGCATGGTAGGATTTATGCTTACTTTTGGAGAGCACAATATTAACTTCAACTCCTTTAGATTCATCGGTATTTATTGCGACATGGCTTAAAATCTCTTAACACTACCTCTGGTTTCGGCTTAATGCATATTGCTGAGTCTACACTGAGTCATAGTACAACATGTAGGGTCTAGAAAAGTGGTACTTGAGAAGTAATTAACAAAAATATAACAGAAGTAGTGTCCGCCATCTCTCACATTGGTTGACTAGTTTGCATTCAGTTCTGTCCCTGCCTCTTGGACTTTCTGCGATATAAGCTTTGAATACGACCCGGCATGAAATTTAGAATCAGTTGAAGTCGACAGTAAAAGTTCTGGTGGCTCCGAAGAAGAAAGGCTTTAATTCCTCATCTTTATTACAGTCCACATACAGTACAATGTAATAGTTGAAATGAGTCTGGAGCAAAATAAGGATAAAACACTTCTTAAGATTATGATTTACTGAACACAGTTTAACAATTTATATATATGTGTATATACACACACACACACTATGAAATTAATTGAAGGTATGGTAACTTCTGCTATCATCCTTGGTTCCCTTGCATTGCATTCTTTATATGTGTAGGAGGTTTAATACATAGCAATGCAATTACAGAAAGCTATATTCACCAGTCTTTTTATATATTTAATGTGATCAGTGCTCAAAAATGTATAAGACTAACCTAGTCCTCCAGGGCTTCCTGCTCAAGATAAGTAGTAGTGAAAGTTCCATAAAATAGATGATATTGTGATTTTATAAAGATCAAAGCCAGAAATAAAATGCATTAAAGAAAAAGTCAAGTCATTTGACAACAGTTCAAAGTATTAATCAAAATATTTCCATGCATCTGGGAACATTTGTGGGAACTGTACTGGAAAAATATTTGTGCTGTAATGTACTCTTGCTAAAAGCAAACCCAAGAGAAATAGATGTTCACATTGTAACTTAGGCAGACATAAATGAGGCAATGTTTACTGGAACTGTTAAGTGTGAAGAAACACCAAAAATTGCACAAGAAGTGCATGAACTAAATAAAGAAAATTTACATGATACTTTTGCACTGCAACAGCCAACTTAAAGCTTCATGGTCATTCATATGACAAATGAACAAAACTAAGAAGATTATGATGTTCAAGTATTTTAGATGAGTCTAAAAGCAAACAAAAATGACCTGTTTCTTAGGTCACAGACAGTAATTCTGCCTGCAGAGCCACTGGCATATTATTCACTTTGATTCAGAGACAATATGGAGAACAGCAATATCCTCGGGACTGAGGGAAGTATCTGATTTCACCTGAATATTTAAACACAAAGAGAAGTATTTTCAAAAAGGTTCTTCTCATTAATGAACATATATGCTGCAAATGTGTATAATACTGCCATTACTGGAGCTCTTGAGGTAGTGCTGCCAATGTTGTGGAAAGTACAAACGTGTATTGCCATTAATTTTCAGTATTGGACGGAAAAAAAATCACTGGAAAGCCCTCGAGAATGTGAAAATGTGCCATTTTATTAAGTGTATAGTATGCATTAAGTGTATAGTATGCATATAGAAAATGGTAAATGCTATGAATATCACTGGAAAGCATAAAAAAAAAAAAAAGAGGTAAGTCCTAGCTTCCCTCTTCCCATGACTGAGCAGCAGACATGATGAGTAGGAAATCTGGAGCACACCACATAAAAGAACTAGAGAAGGAAAGCAGCAGGCACCCTGCAGTGACTGAGACAGCAAGACACACCTTACACCCACATTCGTTTGAAAGAAAGGGGGAGATGACACACAGGTAGGGAGATCAGCAATTTTTCATGGCCAATAGCACAGGAGGGAGACAACTGACATGTCAATGCCACTGGGAACTGTTTTCAGCCTATGGTGAAATGAGCTCACCATACTAAGTTCCACTTCGCAGCACCTTGCTCGGATGTTGCCAAGTACCAGGGAGGCTTGAAATGTGTACTTACTCAGAGCCGCCTCGCTGCTGACATTTGAATCATTACAATTAAATGAGATAGTCCAATAATTTGCTGGATTTCTGATGTGAAGTGACGGTTTCTTGAGAAGTAGCACCAGTTCCAGCAGAGAGGGCCTGAAGGTTCCTCATGTCCAGAGGCTCTCCTGGTCTGCAGCAACTGAAGCAACTGATGACAGGATCTAGTCTAAAACCCCAGCAAATGAAGTTTTCTGACACAGAAGAAAAAAAATAAAACATCACACAAGCAAAAAAACACCCCCCCACCACATTTTCATATGTTCCATTTAAGACAGTTTTCTATCCATGTGGATATGAGCAATCTCATCTCCAAAACAAAATAAAATTGTCTTGCGTAAAAGTTCCCCAAATGACAGAATTAACACAAATCTGGTTCAGTTAGTTTTCTACATGAGATTACTTAAAAATGGTTATACCAGTCACAGATTTCACTGCCTGGCCTCCAGCAGAGCCAAGACAAGGGAAAGTCAAAATTCTCAGGCAGAGTGTTTTAGATATGACCTGACACTATTCACTGCTACTTTTCTAGTCATCTACTTTTCTGCCTCATTTGTCATACTCCAAGATGAGAGATGTGTAAAGAAATCAGTGGGATGCTGTTTTTTTGAAGTAATTTCTTAAACACAATGGAGACTTGGTCTTACTGTTTAATCTCTGTTCACATTAGTCATCCCACTAACTTCGATGATTTACATTTGTGATTAATCCTGACTTAAGTGACAGCACTAAATCATTAACAAATAAACCTCACTTGATTTTCACCAAAATGTTTGGAAGTCTGTGTGCCCTGACAACTTTAGGCAGAAAGACACCGAGAACAGATATCTTTCTATGACATTGTGCTTTGAGTTATGATGCTGTGAACAAACATCTCATGATGGATTTTTTACAGCCACCATAACAACTAAGAATAGTAAAATGCATATTAACATACCGAGCAGTTGGCTTTCCTATGACAGTAATTATCAGTGAGTCACTTGTTGAAGCCACTATGCTTTGCAAAATAGTTGGAAATGTGTTCTATTGAAGTGAAAATTGAGTAGTAAACTTAAAGACATGAAGAGCTATAAAAAGTTTGTCACACCAGCAATGATTAGCAAAAAGACAAGAAGAAGCCTTTGTTCTGTGCAGGGGATGTCTGTGCTACTGTTTTATAGTTAGTGTACATTAAAGCTGTGCAAGCACTGGGCAGGCTAATTATAACCTTATGAGAGAATGGAGTATAATTCTTAGTCTTAGACCCTTGCTCTCAAGGACTGTAGAGAGTTTGGAAAACATCCTTAGCAGGGATCACTGAATAGCATGCTCCTGGTTGCCCAACAGCTGTTGTTGCATGGACTTCACCATTTAGTCTGGCAGATGGCTTACTTGAAACTTTTGCTCCTGAAATGCTTTGCTCAGATGCTTCATAACCTTGGAGGACTAGAAATAACATTGCCATAATTTCTTTTCACCCTTTACATGCTCAGATGACTAAAGTTTTTCCTTTTATGCATGAAGCAGGGAGATATCTTGCCGATGAGTCTGACTGGGACCTAGAGATGTGAGAAACTGGCACAACTGCTACTCAAGTTCAGAGCAGGGCTTTGTCTAACAGACATTTGGAGAAATCTCTACCAACCACTGCTGGCATAAACTTCTTTTGCACTGGTGGCTTCCTAACTCTTGGGCTGCAGATTTCTAAAACTGGCATCCAGGAGGGTGGGTAGAAAGTGGCCTGCTAGGCAGAAAAACATTCACCAGAGCGGACACAAAGGGCAAAAGTGAGCCTGTCTTTTGTAGCACAGTTATCAGGACACTCACCACGGAAGAAGTGTGTTTCATTTCAGTGTGAACTTTCAGGACAGTTCATGCATTGAGCTGGAAGGACACTACCTTAAGGAACGTTCTGTGTTACCCAGAATAAACAGATAGTCATCATGGGTTTAGAATCATAGATTCACAGGATGGTTTGGGCTGGAAGCAACCTTAAGGATTGTCGAGTTCCAACCCTGACGGGTTTGTGCACACATGTCCTGAACCACCCTTATTCCTTCATAAAGCAGCACGTGCAAAAACCTACCTACTAACTAGCTCAACAGCAGTTCTCTAAAAATAAGTATGATGGAGACTTACACAATAACGTATACACAGTTTTCTTCATTGTGTTTTATGACAGAAACAGGTGTCAAATGGAAGAAGTATTTGAATACAGTAAGAGAACAGGTTTGGAGCATGTGTGGTCCAGTGAAGCCATTCAGGCTCAGCAGTCTTTAAACAAAGCTATTTCAGAGGTGCCTTATCTGTCAATGCCTGTGTCTTTCCTTTAGATAGGAAATATAGTGTGTTGGTCTATGTCAACTACCATACTCTCGTTCTTCATGCATAAACATCAGTCCCTCAAGAATATTCCATAAAAGTCTCCTATGTTAGAACAGATAGACATGGATAAAATTTATTGTGAAATTAAACTGGAATTAGAGAAAAGGAAATCCTGCTTTAGAGTTCCACATACACATGTGGCTGCAACACTTCAAAGAGTTACAGGTATCTTCCCTACAGAAAAACTAATTCATTTATGACTCCAGAGCTGCTGCTAACACAGGTCATAGCACCACAAGAAAACATTAAGCTTGACTGTAATCCTGCTTTTACACTGAGCTGTCTGAAACACAGGGCAAAGGTTTGAAATAATGCACTAAGTTGAGTAATGGTTTAAAACACCTATATCATTAGTGCCAAGCTAGGTTTACCTAGTATTGTTAGCCAACCAGTATTCCAGTGAAATATTTTCATTTTAGAGCAACTAGAGAAATTATTTGAATTAGCTCTAAAAGCTGAGCTGTGGCAGACCAAGAAGGAATAAGGCAACAAACTAAAGGGATGGAGGTTTTTTCCCCTGTCATCCCATTGTTATTGCCTGTACATGGCACACATTGCAATTTGCAATTTGCTCAACCACCCCTCAGAACTTGGCAGAACCAGTCCCTTATGTTTGCTAGCGATGACACATCCTATAGCAAAATTTTCTTGAGATTTGTTAATTTAGCTTCTGAGGTGCCTTTCCTTATGTTCAAACAGAGGAGACACCAGAAAGGGAGAAAGACAGAGCTGAGAAAAGTTGGAGTTTGCTCAGGGGCAAAACCCAATGTAGCTGCATTGAGGTGTGAAATACTAGCTGTGAACTTCTCACCGAGCAGTGAGAGAAACATGGTCCAGAATTAGGTCAAGGGAACCAGACTTCCACTGCTGGTGATCAGGAGTACAGAATGATCCATAAATTAAATATTCTCTCAAATGTCCCCAGAAAAAAATCTGAGGAAAATGAGGGATTAATGAAGCAAGACTTCCTGAGGGTATTGAACAGTGAGGAAACATAGAAAGAGTAAGAGGTTGTTTCTTTATCTAGGCCAAATCCCAAATGCTCTCCATGCAATTCATGAAAATAAGCCTAGAATTTGTCTTCACAGTCCCTACAAGTTCTATGGACAAAAGTATGCTTTTATTTTGGTTCTACTTGTGTTTTGGCTCAAAACATGTGGGAGAAGAAAAAACGTTATTTCCTTGGTACAAATAGTCTTCTCAAAGATGAGCCTTTCCCCTTTTAAACTGAGTTTATATCTAGAAGGCACAACACACACCATCTTGAGCTATGTGGGCTTAGGAAGACAGTCTTGATACGAAAGTCAGTTAAAAGGTAGTTGATGCAGCTGTATTACTGCCTTATGTACCTAAGCTAAACTCTGCTTGGGCTAATTAGCCATAAACAAATGTCGTCAAGTCTCAGAAGAATAAGCATGGACAATTCCTTCCAGATGGACATATTATTCTCTAATAAAAAGCTGAGTTAGTTTGCTGTCAACAATTCTCATGGAGATTGAACTGGTGTTAGTTAATTCCAGTGCCCAGTAACAGGAATGCAGTAAAATGGTCAAGAACACTTGTCATCCAAATCCCCAATTTACCATTTTTTTTACTGTTTCTCAGATACTGATCTTATAATAAAAGCTGTTGCCTCACAGAAAGAAAACAATAAAGCCTACTAAAAAAAGAATGTTTAAAGGAGTGTTTAGTAAGATCATTTTCTCAGCCACGGGGTCTCAGTGTTCATTCTTACCCCAGGCTGTAGGGGTGCAACTGTTCATGCAGTTTGTGAACCGGTTTCCTGCAGAAAACTTGGGATCAAGCAAGCAAGCTGGTGATGGGGAGCTGCATGGATTGAGAACTGGCAGAAGCCCACTGCTTCTCACCAGCATTTGTGGAGGTCCTTTGCATTCTCTTCCATTACATGACAAGAGCACATCCTTTAAAGGATGAAGAGGGTAGTAAGAGACTCCAAATTTGCAAGTAGAGATAGACTACCACTTCTGGAATGCCTCACCCAATATATATCCTTTTCCTTTTTATGCTTCTGAGTTTTCTTGAGGAAAAAGCAAACAAACAAACAACCACACCAAAAAAAGGACAGATTGCTTGAATTGCCACCAACACTCTGGATGGCTCTTGGGACAATCACAGATCTGCAGAGCACAGCAGGCACATGGTGAGTTCTTTGCTGCTGGAAAGAACTTGGTCTGCTATCCACATGCATGCAGTCACTCTGCAGTAAACATTAGTAAGCTGGGCTTAATACAAGCACACTATACGATCTAAAAAAGGGGGCTCTGTTTCCACCCCAGCACAGAAAGGAGTTGAACTGAACCTAGAGGGGAAAAAAAAGGCAAAACATTTCTTTTGTATGCACAGACACTTGAATTGGTAACGGTCTTCCAGTAACTGAGCCAACTTAGTGCTCCCCTTCTCAATGGGTATTGGATCAAGAACTGAAACTGCCCCATAAAAAGCTCGATTGCAGGATTAATCAGAGCAGAGGGAAATGGAGGTTTTGAGGTCCTTCATGCAGCCTGACTCTTCCTCACCCCTCATTTACTGCTCCCTTTACAAAACTCCCAGACAAACATTTTTCTTGCCCTTCTCAGGACAGGCAGCCCTGGTCTTGCCTGCCTTTAAGGTTGATAACCTTTCTACCTTGTGACGAACACCTTGTGAACCCAGGGTCCCCCAACAGCACTTAATTCCACAGGCTGCCCTAGCAGCAGGGGAAGTCTGAAGGCCTGGCACTTTTTTCTCCCCAGTAGACTGCTGGACAGACTGCTAAGCAGCTGGATTGGCAAGCTGGCATGAAACTGGGCAGGCTTTTGACTGAAACCTGCCTGACAGGCGAGTTTGGAAATGTGCCTGTGTTTTGTCAGAAGATTTGTTAAAACAGACGCATTCCCACAGAATGTTCTGATTTTATTTATCAGCATTTCAGGGTGGGTAAAATGTTCCCCTGGAAGATTTCTGGCCATCTTTGCTGATGACAAGCTGCACATTTGCAGCATACCCCACTGCAGTGATCCTTCAAGTGCCTTCGACTCAAAATGCTCATGCTGACCAGAGCCCGATTGCTCTCCTACAGGAATGCTGAGCTTCACCATGTCTGTCCTGAATAAGGGCAGGGTGTGACATGGGCAAAGAAACCAAGCCTGGGCTGTTTGATATTACAAGCAATATTTTGCAGGCAAACAGAGAGAAAATGCCCTTCCCATGCATTAAAGTACTTCAGAAATATTCATAAGTATGAATTACATTGCTCACGTTAGTTCATCTCACACAAACCCGTTCTCAGTTTGCAATTTAATATTATGAATTACAGGCACTAGAACCGCTCAATTAGAAAAATAGGGACAACATTATGCAGGTTAAATAAAAGAAACTCCTACCATTCTCTGCTTTGCTTTCTGTGCTCTTGATTCTCTTGATTCCCTGTCTCTCTGCCCACCCTCTGCCCTCACTCCCCCTCAGTGTGTCTGGTATACATTTTAAAATCCAATGTTATTTGTTTTTATCCCTGTATTTTTGAGAATAATAACAAGGTTCTGCTTGCTCTGACAACTGAACTTACTCTCAGGCCTTGTATTTCAAAGCAGGATTTGACACACAGGAAACTCAAAAGCGTATAAGCCCGTCACACTTGTTTTTGGTTTTGGTTTAACTGATTCATTTATTTTCTTTTAAGATATTGTAGGGCATGTGATGATTCTACTGCACTTTCATGTATCTGTGAATCATGAGGTAGGCTGGGTCTGAGAGAGGGGCCAAGTCACAAAGTTTACATACAGGTTTTTTTTCTTCTGATGTCTGAGAAAGTTCAGATTTCAGGGTTTGGACCATCTCAGAAATGTACAAGGACTCAGTTCCTAGATAAGTGGTTGTGGCACAATTCTTCTTCCTTTTCCTTCCATTTCTACCACTTTGGATTTTATTTCACTGATTGTGTTAGCCTTGATTGAAAAAATGGACAAAAAAGTCATTGCTACTACACTGCCCTTCTGCTGGGGGGTTGGAAGGAAGAAGGAACAGAAATGTTACACTGGATATAATAATATTTCCTACACTTGCAGTCATCTATGGTTAACTAGTTGTCAATAATATCAGAGTGACTCAGTGATAGCATCAGTGGCAATGACAAAATCCCCAATGGATTGCATGACCAAGGATTTTCAGGCTCTTCTTTTTAAGGTCAGACATCTCTTTTTAAGGGAGGGGGTAAGGAAGCTCTTAGTTTGGTGATTGAAAGATATATCTGAAAGGAAATATTTGTGATAAAAAGGCCTTCTTAATGTAGACAGTTGCTCCTGTTTCTCAAGGCTTTCTCATCTTCTGTACTCGGGTTACTTAACAGAGGACATTTTGTTCCTAGTTCTTCAGTGCTTATCTTGGACTTATCTTCATCAAGGACTGATTTTTTGGTGTAGGGCTCATTTTTCTCTGGGTGCCCCTAGTTTTTGTTGTTTTCTGCAGCTCTTGCTAATCTCTCGCTGCAGAATCCCAATTTTCCATACAAAGTGCAAGTGTTGCTGGCTCTGATCTTTTTATTACATTTTCTGCATACTGTTATGTAATACCCTGTGCAAGCCTTTCTCTTAAAAATCACACATCTGCATGCATACTTTTGAAATATTTAGTGAACTGCTGAGGCTCAAAACCCTCTTAATTTGTTTTTTCACACATTGTTGGAAAGAAAAACGTTTTTTTGGCAATATAAACTTTGCCCCTACTATATATGAAGGCAAATAGTGGTAACTGGAAGTCCAAGAGGGAAGAAGTGGAACTGTATGGTATCAACATCTTGAAACACACTTGCATGCTAAAATCAAGAGAGTAGTTGATCCTGATACCTCAAATAAGAGAAGTTTAGTTTAGGAAGAGACTAAAGACCATGTTATGTTTGATATTTCGTATTAATGGAGAAGTACCAACTAGAATTTATTGGCTAATGGTAGCAGCATAAGGTGTTTAGGGATATGATAAACCATGAGGACTGTAAAGATTGGTGTCTCTAGTAAATGCATGGTACAGATATGCAGATTGTGGCTCAAACAGAAACATACTTTGAAGTAAACAATTATACTACTTTGATCAGTAGGTTGATGGCCAACATCTGAAATCTAATGGGAAAAGGAGGCAGGAGCTCCAACATGACCAAGAGGTAGTCTTCACAAAAAGAAAAAAAAAAGCAAAGGAAAAGAAGAAAAGAAAAAGAAAAAAAGAAAAATTAGAGGAAGTAGCAAATTGATTGTATTAAAACAAGGAAGGTGGCATAGGAGGAGCATAGAAGTTATGGATGTCAGTAAGGATGCCAGAAGTGAACTGGATGCACAGATTAATGGGGATGGAGTAAATGAGACTTACAAATGCCACTACTTTGGGTGAGTTACAGAAGACAGAGAACTTGACCGTGGGAACCAGTCCAGTCTTCAGAGTGCAGGAAGAGCCTGGAGTAAAAATATCAAACACGTGGTATAGGAGAATGATAACGCCACCAAACAGTGAGCAAGCAAGGACTGCAGACATTTGCTGTACAAAATCTAGTTTTCAGTTAAATATTCTCAGTATAACTGAGAAACTGGGATATTCTTCACGTGTTCTCTCCTAACAACTGTTCTTCATGGCTCAAATTCACCCAGTTTATTCCAACCATAAATCCTGTCTGTATCCTTCTTTAATTTGAAAAAATAAGCCATAGTAATTCTGAAAAAAGGTAAAACACAGACACGCTAGTAATAAACCATGTTGCTGGATACAAAAATACCATTTGTTATATTATTGTTATATTTCAAGTTGAAGATTAACAGAAACTTAAAAGCATTTTTACCTCACATTCTGTTCAATCTCCTTTCTTCTTTCTCTATTTGCAACAAATAAAGATAAATCTATTTTCATCAATAAAAACCAAATGTCTCTCACACAACTGTTTTCTGCAACAAGCTAAACAAACCACCAGTGTCAACACTTGTGCCCTGACTGACTCTACCAACTAAGCCAATATTTAACTGACTACTCATATGGAGTCTTTTTTTCTGAACCTTGTTCTACACAGGCTGCACCAGCAAGCAAGAAAGAGGGTGTTGTGTTCCTCTCTGCAGATGTTGGTGGCTCAGGAGTACACATCAGAGCAAACTTCCTTTTTACAGAAAGTACAAATCTTTCTGACAAGGGTAAGCCCAGGTGCCCCAGTGACTGACTCAGCACCTGCTATCCAGGAACATGCTCTGCTACTCTTTGGTGCACAGTCACCCTCTCTGAGTGCAGCAGAAAACCTCTCGTGCATCTCAGTAGTTTTTAGCTAACTCCTGGCCTCTACAGAGCAACGACCTCACCTTCACAGTGGAAGAAATGAGGGCAGGCTCCTCTGTACCGCAGTGTATGCCAAGGTTTAACTCCAAGGACCCCTCGCAGCTAAAGAGCAAAAACAATTTTCTTTGAGATTTGCGCACCTCTCTGTAGATTGTGGTCAAGTAATCCCCACGAAAGCTAACTTTATATAGGCTGGATGGGGTTTTAGCTTCACTCTATGTGCCTTGCTTCAGACACATTGTGCCTGTCTAATACTGCAGGTTTTCTTACTTTGCCTGCTAACGGGGATTTACGCACTGACTACTGCAGCAGCACAGCGTGCTTTCTGCTCCTCCAAACTTTACTTGATGCAAGCTGCTCTGTGTTACTGCTCAAAATAACCATTCTCTGCACCTAGGGACAGGCCTCTCCCAGCTGAAAATATTGTGTCCTCACTGCTGGCTATGGCCTGAACAGGTAGGTGTTTCACAGCCAAGCAGAGGGAGCTCCAGTTTCCCATTGTGCAGCACCAAGGCTTTTATTATGGGCTCATTAGAACAGATGCTCTGTGGGTTGGGCAGCCATAAAATAGTTCTTTATTACCGTTACCTCGCTGCTGGTAAGTTGTTGTTCTTGCTGCAGGTGGACTTTGGAATGGAGCCCACTTGGTGTTTGTACTTTCTTCTTAGGAAACAAGTTTCCATCTTTCTGTATCTGATATCTCTCACCACAAATTTAATGCCTACTCATCTTTTTGATGCATTTGAAGGTTGTCTCGCTGTGGTTATTGTCATGGCTAAGCAGCAAGGCTTTTGGGGAAAGGGACTGTCAAAAGACATGAAACTTGTCTAGTCATCGTACAAATATCTGTATGCTGCTCCAGATCGAAGAGAGTCACTAGTATCCAGCTTTCTATCAGGTTCACATCAAACTTTGCAGTGTCTGGAAGTTGCGAGTCAGTTCTTGACTTGAGGAGTGAAGCAGATTAGCCTCTGACTTACAGCTAGAAAAACCTCCATAGAACCCAGGGTCAGCAACATGCCTTCCTGGGAGACTCTTTGTCTGACGTATTTCTAAATCCCGTCCCTTTGTACAATACATGCATACTTCTAAATAACTTGGGTTTAAGACTATCTTAAAAATTTCATTTGCTCTCTGGAGTAGTATCAGGTGCATATTTCCCTTTCCAGGCTCTATTTAAGTATCTGATCATCACCCATGCACAGATGCCAACAGCTTCTATTCCCTGCTGCAAGGTGCTTAAACAAATCAGGTCATTACCAGCCGTCTGTGTTGCTGAAGCTGCAGTAAGGCAAATGGACATTACTGGCAAAAAGTCTCCAATAAAAAGGTTTCTCTTTGTCCAGGACTGGCATATGTTTCCTAAAATCATACAGGATTCACTTTCAAAGCATCTTGCTGCTGTTACTGGACAGAACCAGAGATGCTACTGCACTGACAAAGCTCAGCATCGTGCTGGGCACAATTTTATGAGGATGCCCACACTGTTTGACATGTACAAGTAGAGGCAGCCAGAAGATTTTTATTTTCTGAAGCCCGAGGTGCATACACTGCCTGAGTGGTGTGCAGGGCTGGGGTCAAATGGCTTCCTGCCCAGTGCCACATTGAGGCTGGGATGTGGTGTGTCAGGCACCCAACAAGATGGAACACTGCCAAGCAGCAGCCTCAGCACAGTTTTGTGTTTTAATAAGTCACATCCCAGGTGGATCAAGCATTGCAAGGAGATACTCAGTGAGGAAAAGCCAATGTGTGGTCCTTAGCACTGGGCTGGACCTACTAAGCCCTGAAGGGTCGCTCTCTCCATTTTCCTGCTTCATCAGCTTGCTCAGCTTCTTCACTCATCCAGGCACCTTTCTTCCTGACCTTCAGCTAGGTATTTGAGAAATAAGGATTATTACATTGGTTTTATATAAAAAACTTTACTTTGCATTGCAAAAGTTCAGGGTTTGATAGAAATTTAAATAAAGGGTCTAGTTAGATTGTTGAAAAAACTGAAAAGCATCAACATGATGGAGAGAAAAATAGGGAAGGTGAAGTCAAGAAACAGCTGGGAGGGTGGAAAGAGGTCTTTACATCTGGTTGCACAGATGACACACCCTGCTCAAACCAAGCCTTGCTTAGACCATCATACATACACCAACTCCACTGGTTCTAGCTGGCCTGCAGCAAACCTGCAGGGTAGTTGATATCTGCACAGAGGAGCTTTGAATGCATGCAGCCTGCTCAAGTTGAGTGTGCTTTCCACAAACGTAACCACCTGGTTGGTGAGCAATACTTCAGAGCCAGTTTCAGTGGGAGGACACTGAGGAAACGGCGTGCATGATTCAGGAACCCCCTGCAATGACAAACTGCCACCCTTATGCACCACTGTTTCAACCGTGGTAGGGGAAAGCACCAGGAGATCACAGAGGTGAGGCTTGAAATTTGAAAACAGATTGTATAAAATTTTGTTTCGTGATAGCACAGTATCCCAGCACGCCAGACTCATTGTGTCCTCCCATCTCCAACAAGGAGCACGCTGGTGGTTTTGACCTTCACGCCACAAGCTGCTTAGTATTTCCAGATGTCTGTATTTCTCAAATGTAGCTATATTGCTGATGGGTTTTTTTTGTGAACTGTGTGTTCACAAATTAGTGCTGCAGCTAGATTAGATGCACAGAGCTGTTGAAGCTGCAAGTAACAAAACAAAGCAACTCCTACTCTCCTCTTTAGACCAAACAAAATCTTCAAGTAGTCTCGCAAGTTTTAAGCACACGCAACGTGCAGCTCTCAGAAATGACGTCAAGATAGAGGTAAATTTAAGGAAATAAATTGGATTTTCTTTTATCATTTTCTGTGTTCATAAAAATAAAATTGCCATAATATGAACAGCAGGGGAAAATAAGCAGTGAAAGAACATCACCATTAAAGCAGTATAATCGTGAAGCTGACAAATGTATTTTCATAGTATTATTTGAGTTCCAAAGATAGCTCTGAAAAGGAGGTCAGCCTGGAATTGGGGCATTAAAAAAATGTTGGTTAAAGACGGGAAAGGTCATGACTGTTTGCACAGTGCTCTACTTTCTCCACTTAAAAAAAAAAAAAAAGAAACCAGTTAAGGAGAGATGATGATTCAGTGCTGGAGGGAAAAAAGCAGTGTGCGTGATTGGTAAGCACACTCGCCCCATCTATGAAATCATCTACATGCGTGGCTAGATGAACATCTGCTGCATAAAGTCAGCACTGGTTTTGGTATGCCACAAAACAATTTGGCTTTTGCTTATTTTTTGAGGAATGGTACAGGAATTATGTGTGCTACACCCGAGTAGCTAATAATGTAACATTTAATAATGACATCAGTGAGCAAGCATTGCTAATAAAATTCAGCATCTTTGTCTCAATTGTGTTGTTAATCCAACGTGATTCAGAAATGGATGAACGGGGGTGGGAAAGTAATCAAGCATACTTGTTTACGTTATTTCCTCTATTCTTTATCAGGAAAACTAAATGCCAGCATGTGATCAGCTCTGATTCCAGCATGCAGTTGTTTGCAATGAGTGTTTTAATGGACTGCTTGAAGTGATGGCAGAATGAGAAGGATCATCCGATAAATTCAGCATATATATACAATATAAATCTGGCCTGTATTTATCAGTGATTAAGTACAACAGGGAGTAGTAGCTTATCCAGGAAATTCCATATGCTATGTGGGCCAGATTCTCAGCTGGTACAAACCAGTTTAGCACCAGTGAAGTACTAGCAGTACAGTAAGGACGATTGTAGCTGCCAAGTTTGATGCTGCATCATGTGTGATATGCTATGCCAATTATTTAACAAGCTTATTAGGTATTTGCATATAATTTGCATATAACCAACTTCCTTTTTTGAAAGCCTGTGGTACTGCTGTGGGGGTGGAAAGAAGCCTTGCTGCACAAAACCCTCAGCTTAACTAAGCACATAAAAACTGATGGAGGCTTTTATAGCGACTCATGTTCTGTAGTTCCTTCCCTATGACTGACAGACCTATATTGCATCTTCTAGTAACTAAAATGATGGCAAGGAATTTATATCTAGGGGCTGCAACTGAGAGTCTTTGCCTCTCCCATCCTGCCCCAAAATCCTGTGCCTTGTAGCAGCCACAAACATCAATTACATGTGAGCAGGTTTAACTCTACAGATCCAGGTGAGATTTATGCTGGTAAACTTCAGTCAAAAGATTATAATCAATTATGGTCCCAGGCCTTTAGTCTTCTAGAATATTAGTAACCTTCACAAGAAAGCTGACAGGGGTTCTTGGAAAGGTACCTCTGTGGAAGTGATGGCTGAGATTTGGGAGCCACTACTGCGCAGACATACATTATTTCTTTTGCTCTACCCCACCCAGTTCCTAAAAAGTCAGCTCTCATCAACCCATATATCAACATCAGCAGACCACATGTGCAAATTCACTTCTCTAATGCAATATTTACATCGGTGGAGTATCTGTCAGGATCCTGAAATTTACACTTTTTCTTTCGATGGCAACATAGGAAAGCATTGGAAGGGCAACCTAGGAAGGTGTTCCACAATCCTCTTGTATTCTGCCTGCAGAGGAACTGGTGGAGAAAGTCATGCTGCTATCTGGCGGAGAACAGCCTTCTGAGTACAACATTTTTTGGGAGTGCAAAAGTTGGATTTCAGTATTTCCTGGGTTCTTCCCTTACTCCAACAGAACTTCGCAGTCAGAGATGCTTTCAGGTTGACAGCAGGAAATTAAATTTGAGATAGTTCTCTTCAATCCACAGATCTCATTGCTTCAGATAAAAGATCATTAAAAGATCATTAAAATGGAGCTGTATAAAAAGCTGTGATGAGTCACCTAACCAGATCAAGGATAACGATGTATCCTGCAACATGAGCTTGGCTCCTTACTCTGAGAGGCAGCACGGCAAAGCAGGGGAGAATGAAGCCTAGAATGCTCGAGAAATAATTTTTAAGTTCCCCTGTAATCTAACTGTAAAACAGGTGAAGAGTTGTTGGTTTCCTGGTTTGGAGCAGGATCCATTGATTGGCAAGATCATGAAATGCCCAGGAACAAAAGTTGCCTTTAAAAGTTGTGGTTTCTTGGCTTGTGTCTCGTTACACTTTCCCCTAAGGATAGAGAAAGCACAAGAAGAGCTCTCTGTCAGCAAAAAGTGAGTGGCTGAGCACCTCTTGCAGAAGAGCTAGGACACACTAGTAAAATGTGAAGATCATACAGGGTCTACAACCTCTAGCAGGTTTGATGAGGGACCGGGCTTTGATACATTCCTCAGTGAGCAAGAGCATCACAATCTGACCTAGATGGGAGGCTTGTCTGGGAGGATACGAGAGTGACGCTAACATCCCAGTACAAATGATTACAGTCAGCATGAACTGAATGACTTACAACACATTGTCTGGAATAACAAACTAAAATAAGATGAATGCAGCAGAGATTTTCTTCAGGTAGTGCAGAGACTGCGTGCTGCCTCAGCTTCTCCCTTCGGAACTCTCTAGAAACATCCCACAAAGCCTAGGTCTTAGGCAGTGTTCTTCCTCTCCGTCTTGTTTAATGCTTTTTCCTTTGCTGTGTTAATTTTCACTGTGTACCTTCTTCTGGCTACTCATTACTTTGAAAGGCCAATATCAATGCATTTTGGCACTTGCTGTGCAAATACATGCCCAAGGTGTGCTAAGTATGGTATTAGCAATTCCAGCTCCAGCACTGCCATTAGCTCTCAGTGCAGACATCAAACCACAATACATAGTCTTAACGCAAAGCTGTCAAACAGTTACTTCATTATACCTACTGTACAGTATTCCCAGGCCAAGATAGTATTTACAAGAGGTAGGACAGAGAGCATAGATTAAAAATGTAGACAAAGTAAATATTGCAAGAATATTGCAATTATCCCCCAAACAAATATTAAAACCCCTTAAGATTCAAAGTTCAATCTGTATTAATAGAAATTCACAGTAAGGTCATTGAAACAGCCTCAGCTGTGACAAGTAGTGACAGCCTGCAATAAGCAAGCATGTTAGTCTTATAACACCAACAGCTGCAGTAGCATGAAATATTTCTACAGTTTTAAAGTAATTATTTTTATCTCATATGTTTTATAGTGAACTCATATATGAACAGCAAATACATGCAGTTTTGTTTAGCTTGTGGAATGGCCTTCTTCTAAAATAGAGTGGAAAATACAGGAAAAATGGTTGTTACATTGGAAATATAAGCAGCTTTGAACAAAACCCCTGTGTTTTAATGCTTAGAGACTCAAAAATGTCCTAGCTCTGATGTAAATTGGACCACATGCTTTTATAATGTATATTTTGTCTTGCATCCACGGAGTTCATGACAGTAAAATAGCACACATCCTTAGTGTGTAATTACGTATTCAACTGCCTACAGTGTAAATAGTGTGCCCTTTAAAAACAGCTACTGGCATATAACTAATTAACAAAATTATTCGGGGTTATTGCCCGCATACCAGCAATATTCTTTACAGAACAGTTTACATTCAGGTTTAACCTGTTTGCAGCCCCGCTGGCTTACCACATTATTTTCCATGATAAAGCTTTTATCTGGTTTAAGTAAACTACATTTAGAGAAAAAAAACCCCGTGGTACAAAATAAGGCTGGAATTACACAGCACTGGGGGCAGCAGCATCGTGAAGTGGCACAAAGCTACAGGGGATGAGCCTGTAGCCCCTCAGACTGCAGGCAGAAAGGCTGAGAGCAGCTGTCTGGGGAAGAGTGGGGTGAGGGGTCACTCGTGGTTGTCAGCATGCTTTGAGAAGCTGCATATGATCTCCCTTCTGGGTCCTGCTGGGAAAGGAAACATCAGCTGAAAGGAACCAGGAACCTCCCCCCATAACCTGGCACTTGAGGGAGTCTTTGGCTGGAAAAGAACCCCCATTCCTGTATGTGTTGCTCTGACCTTTTTTTTCTTTTGGAGTTCAGACTGTCGATGTTTTTTCCCTTAACACCCAAGCCCCAGCAATGTGAGCCGAGGTTATGCCATTGGCCCTAGAAGTGTATTTCCTTTGTTTGCAACAGTTTAAGCAAATTCCTCTTAATCACTTAACGTAATTTAAACATACAGTTGTGGGCCACATGAATGTAAAGAGGTAGGCACAGCACCAGAAGTGTTCGTGGCACTGCCTTTGCTTACACCAAAGGCTGAATTTGGTCCAGTATTTTTGCAGAGAAAGGTAATGTATAATATTACAGCAACACATTTTCTCTGGCACTGTATAACTGCTGCTGGCACAGACAGAAGTCTTTGATATTGAGTAGGTGAATGGTTTTCCTTGCCAGCTTTCTATCTGTAACTTTGACTCCCAGTAATATTTGCTAGCTACCATCAGTATGGCAGCTTTTAAAAAGTTTCATTTCAGTTGTAGCCCAGACGTTAAAACAAAGCTAGAGGCAATGCCTGTCCTGACAAGTCACAATAATTCTGTGGTGATGCACTTCTGCGTCATCTCACAATGACAGTATGTGCCATGAAGGAGAAAAGGAAGGGGGAGTAGGCTTATGTCTGTATTTAGCAGAAAGCACAAACACACATTTCTGCCTTCATTCCTGTGAACAAAATACATCCACAGCTCTCCTGCAAAGAACACACTGTAACACTGTAAAACAGTCAATAAAACTAACTGGATGAGGCTGGGTTTTGGTATGGGAAAGGAAAAAGGTGAACAGTGATGAAATACCAGATTTCGACTCCTACATCTTAAAATTTTAAGTCATTAAAGGAGGATAATTTCTTGCCAATAACTACCCATAAGCCACAGGAACCAACTTGTACTTTAACTGCAGCTTGTCAACTGCAAGGTATTTTCTATCAAAACATAAAGAAATGTGATTCAACCCGTAGGGCTGACTGTACAAACCCTACGTAATTTATTGCCTCCCTTCTTCCACGCTGACGTATTAGTCTACTGAGTTACAATACAGCACTGTAAACACAATGCCTCCTTGAGTGTCTAATAACAGATATAACAACACAATTTTCTAATACAGTTAGAAATAGCATTCTTATCAAAACACGAGATCTGAATTAGAAAGGTGCAGTATTCCCATTTAGGGAGAAGAGCAGGCCTCTCCAGTGGGAAGGGGTTCCTCCAGGAGAAACAGGGAGCATATTTGGCTCCACATGTACATATGCTTTGTTTGATGTGCAGTCTCACACCACAGCCAGCTGAATGCAGCTGGAAGGTTACTTCAAATGAGCTCCTGCTCCTTGTCCTCCCTGCTCTATTTTTCACTTGTTCCCGCTCATGCCCCATCTTGCTCTCCGGAGTTGTGGGGCTGGCCGGTGAGCAGCTCAGACAGATGGTGGATTAGCCCCTGTGCTGGTTCAGTGAGATGATCCAACGCTCCCTTTGGCACAAAGATCACTGGACCTGACGTACTTCTTACACCAGCGCTTGCACAGAGAGCAGCAGCCATCTCTGGCTCTTCCTCAGGGACCTGGCATATGAAGCACCTTGTAATCCTGTGACTTGCATCTGTGGGGCTGACAATCAAGCAGCTATTCCCAGCCCCTGCTAAATTAAGTTAAACAAAGACAGCTAATTTTGTAATTTAAAGTGACGGTGTTGACGCTACACCCAGTGCGGCTTTTCTTTGAATGCTGCCTGTCAGCTTGCCCTACTTTCTGAAGGTTGTGGGGATGCTGTAATGACAGGGATGCAAATATTTCATAATACCAGCACATCTTCATAAAGACACTATTTCTGAAAATTGCCAATCATCACTCGGGGCCTGTTATTGCAAGCAGCACTTGGGGCTCACAGCCCGAGGAACAGCACTGCTGCCTCTGCTCCTTTGCACGACTTGTTTGTCCTGTATCTTCCACGTCCAGAATATACTTCACAGGTCAGATTGTAATCTCGGGTGAATTGTAAGTAGCACCATGTATCTGGAAATGTCTGGCTGAGATACACGTTCATGTGTGCTGTGTGCCCAAGATTAGAGCTTGGCTCGACACCAGGAGTTGGGAAACCAGACCCTACCCAGGAGTTAAGAAACTTGCTTACATTTGTTGTGTACTATTTTAAACATAAGAACAAAGAGGAAAACACTCTGCACTGATCCTTGCTGATGTGGAAAGTCAGACTAAGACACCTATTTATATTTCACAATGTTGAGGAATATCTATTACTTCAGGATGACAGTCGTGCTGAGCCTGTTGTGCAATAGGGGTTTACAAGAACTTCTACAAACTTACCCTCTTAGGTACTAAATGAACTTAAGCCTCCCCATGTTTACTACACAAAGTTCATTTTAGCACTGAAATAGTTCATGGCACTCTTTGTCCCATGCTTGCTTCACACCCTTCAGCAAGCAGCATGCCATGCAGGGCTGGAAGCTGATCCCTGCTGACACAAAGAGGACGATCTTCAAGTCAAGAGCAGGGTCTTTTTCAGTAAGGTTTTTCCACAGGGTTGGTTTTTTTGTTGGTGGGGGTTTTTTTCCTTCTCCAAGGGGAACAGAACAAAGGCAATAAAGACTTAGAATTTCCAGGAGTACTGTTTAAAAGGGGCAAACACTTTGAAGCATCCCCCTCTCATATGAGAGGTTCAGAGGGGCTCTGGGAGTGGCATCTGGTGGTCCCTGGTCTCTCAGAGGCAGCCAGCAGGGTACAGGGAGGTGGCCCAGGAGAGGGCAGCTCTCAGTACGGTTGATGCAGCCTGGCAGAGCCACTGCCTTCCAGTCACAGAGAGCAGCCGCAAACCCACAGCCTCAGACTGCACACCTCCCCGAGACACCTTAAAAAGGTAGATGAGATGAACCCCAGCCTGCTGGAGGGAGTTCCCTGGGAAGGAAACAGCAGTCAGGGCCTCAGCTCAGGTCAGCAGTGAGCGCAAGGCAGATGCCCAGTTTTGAAAGGTTTCTGTGCAAAGCGACATTGATCCCTTGTGAAACTAGGTGCTGAAGTTGGGCTCTTACAGCAACAATTAGTTGCTTACATAAGTGACCTGATTTTTCAAATGTGCTGAACATCCAACAGTTCCCATGGACTCCAATTAGGGCTCCTGGCTGCTCTGCAGTTTTGGAAATCAGACCATTTCTTTGGGTGCCTAAATATGGGCTTGGGGATGGTGGCTCTAGCCACTCCAACTTACAAATTATGGTCGTGCTATTTCTTCAGTAGGGGCAACCTCAATGAAGCTGAGTAGAGTTAGAAGTCATTCTAGAAAAGGAACCTGACTGCACTTCAACAGTCTGTCTCTTCTGCTGACATGAAGAAATGAAATTGAAATTCCTGTGTTATTTTTTGACAGTCATCTATAAGACAAAACAAGATTGCACACGTATTCCCTACTTTACTATTTGCCATTTTGCTTGCACTTCAAGAGAAGTCACAGAAAATCAGGAACTGATTTTCAAAAACTGCTAATTTAGTGTATATTCCAGTTGCCCATCACAAAACACAATGTACTTTACCGCAGGGAAAGACTTGGTCTTCATTTCATAACAAAAGAAAAGAGAACAGCAACAAATAAAAGGACTAGCAGGCAGCGGTCAGTGTTGAAACTTGTTCTCAGGTTGTTCTGCAAGACTTCTTTCCCTCTGACCCCTCGTCCTTACCCTCCAAAGGGAGAAATGCTCAGGGTGACAAGGAGCAACAGGCTTCAGATACATTCTGACAGTCACAAAAGATTTTGCATCCCCCTTCAAACTCCAGCCAATCTGAAGGAGGCTCTGTTTTGCCATCAATAACATTTAACAGTCATCTGACTTTCAGGTTAGCCAGGAGTGAAAGCGTGGAGTGCAATCTGAGTTTGCACGGGTTACTCGCAGCGCTGCTGTGCGTTAGACAAGCTCTGTTGGAGATATTCATACCTCTGTACCTTGAGCAAGCCCTTTCTAAGTACCTCCTGACATCCCAGTTACTCTGCAATCTCTCACCACTGTCTGTTTAATGTGCCTACATGCTAAGCTGGAAACATGAAAACGAGGTTGTGAGCCAGTGCCAGTTGTCTGAGCAGTGACAGAAAGGTGCTCTTACCAGAGTATTTGGCTTAAGCTTCTGTATTTGCCCCCCTCAAATTAGGCACGCTTGGCAGGTTTGACACTAAATGAATTACTAATACTGGCTTTCTTCTGTGAAGCTTTCACACTGATTTATTCTCCTGGTAAGATTTTTCTAAGTTCTGAAAACACACTTAGATATTATCACTAACTTATGTAACACTTACAGAAAGCATGGCAAGTAGTATGGAAAGGGAGCTAATTTTCATTTGTATAGCTGATAGAATCATGTAACTATATGTTTGCCTGTGGCCTGTTTGCATGCTGATTCCTGTCCCTGTGATGTTAATGTAATTATGTAAAATCTTCACCATGACTCACGCAGGAAACTTCAAAGACAATGAAGTTCATTCATCTGTGTGCTATGTATTTCCAAGATTTAAACAGGAAAGTTATCATCACAGCACCCCAAGGGGCAGCCCAAGTGATAACAATTGCCTTCTCTTCCCCTGTAAGTACTGCTCAGAGGACTAAGTAACTTTCTCATGGACATTCCAGAGAGGGTAATGTATAGCCTACGCCTTCAGAGAAGACAAAGAAATCCCTGCTCATCTCCTATAATGGATCTCCACCGAATAAAGACCACTCGTTCTTAAACATGTTTAATTTGAGATGACAGGGGCATTTCATAGCCTGTGATAGCAGTTTCATGAAAATATCCATTTGCTCAGAAGAGTTTTCCCTGCGGCACTGGAAGTAATGCTGCTTGTAACACCATTTCGCTTTCTCTTCTGTTTTCACTCTCCCACTTAAGTGTCTGGTTTCCCATCTTCTGGCAGGTGTTTCTTCTAAATAAATAGAAGAAGGAATAGTAGTCCAGGCTCAGCTGGCATAAACCTGTACTCTTGGAGAAAAATCCTGGCATTCAGTTTTTTGATCCACTGTTTGACGGGGCCTGGACATACTGCAGAGGAATTATCTGCCTGGGCTGTCCAGGAGCTCCGTTACCAGAACATCAAATGAATCTCTGGCTGTACACTTCAAAAAAGGGAAAGATTTTTGTTGGATTGCCAAGTGGATCTTACTATTCAGAAGAGGATAATTTATGCATTTCTTTTCTTTTGGCCCCTGCCCCATCAGAGCACCAAAGAGCTACACTTAGGATTTGATATATCATTTCTCGTCACTGAAAGGAAGCAAAATTTTTATTTGTAATCAGAAGAAAAAGAGAGAATGCCCAGTGTCACAAGGCATCAAAAAATTGGTTGTAGATCCAGAAGTTCCCTGCAGCACTATACATATGTCTGTAACTCATTGGTGGTGTGACATTCTCAAACAGGTGTCAGACTTTAGAGACTAAGCCACTGATTCCTGAATTTAAAAGGCACCTTTAATGCATTAACTACCCTCGTCTCTTTCTCATCTGTCCCTGCCTCAACCCTGAATTCCACTGCAGTTTTTTGCATTCAAAGAAAGCCACAGCTGGTGAAAATTTTCAGCAAGCAGGCAATAGAGAGGCATTGGAGCTAGGTAAGGACTATGCTTGTGTACAAGAAAGATCTTACCTCAGCTGGATTGTAGACCTTGAAAATATAGTAATTACAAAATTATTGTTTCTCCAACTCCTGCACAGATTAATGTACTTAAACATATTAATGAAATGTAATTCCAGTCACTATTTAGAAATAACAAGGTCAATCAAGCTCATCCCAAAAAAATCTTTCTATCAAACATTTGATATGTATTTTCTCTGTAGATTATATATGTGTTACCCATAAAAAGCCCACTTTAATACTGTTCTTCTAAAAGACAATAACGTTAAGCATTCAGGATTTAGGAAATCCCAGCATTAAGGCTCCCTTAAAGCAACCTTAATTCAACCCCTGTGGTACATATGTATTGTCATCATGTGTGGTGACAGAGTCACACAGAGGTTTCTACTTACAAGACCTCTGACTCTTTCAATTACTTAAGAACGACAGTGCCCTGTAGGTTTTTAATATTTAATTCTTTCCTTGTTCAATACACTGTTGCCTAATGTGTTATTCATTTAACACTGTTCAAGCCTACTCTGAAAAAAACCCACATGAAATTTCCTCAAGGGCTTTTCTGTAGTGCTTACCATAACAGTGCTGTGATAACAAATGATAATGTGATACACAAATGTTGATGAATCATTGCACAGGTTGAGAAGCAAGGCAGAGACATTCAGAGTTGGCAAGCAATTTCAAATGTGTACAACCTGTTTCTTATGATTGTTTAGCATTGTATTTTCAAAGCCCATCTTCCACTAACTACAGCTGCAGCCATGAGCATTCTGCATTTCTGCAGCGTGGTCTTACAGCCTCAAGTCAGAAAACCAGGAAATATAGGGAAACAAAACAATGGCCAGGCCTGGGAAATCACCTAGAAGTCACTTATTTAGGGCTTCCTTCTGGAACAAGCCAGGTTTACAAAACTGGTCTGAACCAGCCCCGAACTGAATTTCTAATCATAAAGATTCTAAAGTCTGGACTTAAGATAAGTTTTGCCAAAACTGGAATGTGTACACTAGTGTCTTGGTTTTGATAGACCGGAGTTTTGTGACTAAAACCTTGCGTGGAAAAATTCCCAAACGGCTTCCTTGGCATCAAGGATAACCAAGAAACCAAATTAAGGTTGTTCCAGTGACATTTGTTCTTTGGTATTTCTTAGCTTTTTCAGTGCTTTACAGTGCA
The DNA here is from genome assembly GCF_001604755.1 of Lepidothrix coronata. Classification (NCBI taxonomy): domain Eukaryota; kingdom Metazoa; phylum Chordata; class Aves; order Passeriformes; family Pipridae; genus Lepidothrix; species Lepidothrix coronata. The sequence continues at coordinate 225,169 of NW_016690476.1, forward strand.
TCCATAATAAAAATCTTTTACCAGTGTGTGTGGGCAATCTAGTTTCTATGTTTGTATTTCCAATTGCACATAGACATAGATGGGTTTGGATGCAGTGCTGCACAGACTGTGAGTATTCTTACTTTCACTTGTATACTGTGATTAAGCAAGATAGAAATAGCATATAAACAAGCAGATAATCTGCTGCTTACGATTTTTTTTTAAGCAATGGCAGACGTGGCACTTAAGAATATGATTTAGTGGTGGCAGTGCTGGGTTAAGAGTTGGACTCAATGATTTTAAAGATCTTTTCCAACCTAAAAAATTCTGTGATTCTATGAAGGTGCCTCAAGCTTCAGCTTACTCTGTAGGATCAGAAGATTAGTGATTTTCACAGCTATAAACGAGTATATACAGACAATAAATATATTTTCAAAACATTTCTCTGTTCACTGTTGCTGTATTATTTACATCTCTAGTAGGTTTCTAATTCATTCAGGAGGGATATTATGGGGGAGGGTTAGAAGATGGGGAGGACTTTTTAATGGGAATAGGCTACACTTTTACCCCTAGATGTTATTCAGAAAGAATTTTAGTAAAACCACAAATTGTATTACATCAGCACATCCTTTTACATCCCATGGAGATTTTCCTAAACAGAGCTAAGCCATTTGCTTCAAACATCTTATCTATTTCTGTCACCACACAAATCCCCTAAATATTTCAGACACTGCAAGGCCAACTAAAATGGCAAATTACCTTGTATACTACAGGGAAAACTGTTGAATAGCACTAGTTTTGGATCCTGCTGAAAATGAGGCTGCTGGGATTGAAGACAACTGCAGGAAAATCAGAATTATAAACAGTACCATCCTCACGCAATAATTAGACTACTGTCTACTGGTAACATTCCTTTGTACTTCTCCTTGTTTTTCTTTTGTCTGATGAGACATTCTGCTATTTTCCTAAGCACATGTTGAAAGAGAACTGACAAAGGATGGCCTCACCTATTATTCTTTGTAATGGAACTGTTTGAGGCAGGTCACCAGAGGCTACTGCAGCTCTTGGAAAAACTGATGATAATACAATGAAAGCATTTTTGAAACCTAAGGCTGCCTCTACTGTACTTTTACTTCTCCGTTTTACAGTGTCAAATGCTTTTCTTAGTGCCACTAAGCTAATTCTGGAAGCAGGGACTTTTATTAGATGGATGGCTTTAACCTGGGAATAAAGCTAGAAGCACCAGGGCACAAACCCAAGTGACTCAGATAAGGTTCAAATTCACTTACAAACTGACTCATAAAATTCTACAATGAAGGACAAATCCAAAGAACAATTAGCTTCTGCCACTACATGAATTATCTTTCTAACAAAACCATCAGAGTGCTAAATGTGATCCCAGGAAGCGACAATTCATAACGATGACATCAGCCTACAAAGGGAAAGTAAAAAGAAATGCATAGAAAGTATTATTATCCTCCCTTATTCTCTAGGATTATTATTTGTGGTTTGCGGTACCACTGTGCTTGTGACACAGACATTCAGTTGTAAGCTTTGCCACTGGCTTTTTTTGTTTGGTTTTTTCTTTTTTTTTTAAGATGTCCTTATCAGGAAAAGAGATAAGGTTTCTATTTTCAGAAAAAAAATCCTGAGTTTTGTGGCTTTTCTACACCCTTCTACACCCCTTCCGAAGTTTAAAGGCAAGTCAGGAAACAAATGACATCTTTACTAATGGAGAGCAGACTCCAGAACACTTACCTGTAATTCTCATGTACTGTTAAAGCAGCTATGGTTGCATATTATTAAATACAGAAGGAAAAATTCGACCACAAAAGCCTGATCGATCTTTCAAAATTTACACTAGTAAAGAGCTCCCTGGTGCCTCTTAAGTGTGAAATGGGCTCTGTTCTCAAATTATAGAGGACAACTTCAGGGAAAGGCTGGGCATACACCCTGCTGTATGCCAGCAGTTACACATCATTAGTGCCACTCAGTCCCAAGGCCATGGAGGAGGTCCCAGCGTTCTGGACTCTGCCTCAGTAGCTTCCTAGTTCTGGTATGGACATCTCTTGCCCCTGAGCACCTTTTGAGACAATAGCAAGTCACAGTAGCACCTGTTTCACATTAGAGACATTCTGCTCTCTTTCTTATTTCTCTAGCTTGCTCCTTGCCCCCCCAGTGCTGGCCTCTGCACTGTCCTGTTCCTCCATAACTTAGGGAATTTGGTGTCTCCTCTTCGTGTAAGGGCAGCATCCCCTCCTGACCCAAACAGCCCCGCACCCAGCTTGCTGCAGTGCCCCTCCAGGGGACAAATGGGTGTTTCAGGGCTGTCCTGCTCAGTGATCTTTTAGCAAAACTGCTCACTGTTTGCCAGAGACTGGCCTTGAGAGCTGGGAGCATGGTCAAGCATCCCCCACTGCCACCCCTGTCTTTGTTTTCACTGATGTCCGGTACTTTAAAGCATTGTCTGCCCAGGTGTGATTGGATGTCAAGTGGGATGACGGTGTGGCAGTGCTGTCACAGAGGAAAATGAACAGCATATATCTATTTTGGCAGAAAACAGTTGCTCACGTGGGACTGGAGTCTCATTGAGTTGTGGCTTGTGCCATTTGTACCTTAAGAGCAAGCAGCATGGACAAGATGCCTGGTTGAACACACGTACCTGCTTAGCACCTAGATTTTAAAATACAGCTATGGCTACACTAGAAGGAATACATATTTTTCTGCAAGCTAGCTGTGGTGTGAGGACTCAGAAAATTTCCCGCTGGGCTTTTTAAAGAGGTTGTCATATTTACATGCCCCCAAGAAGGAAGTTCAAAAAATTAAAAATAGTTCTCTCTTGTACAATGATGACGCAATGATACCAGCTTTTCTTTCCTGTTCTGAATTGAGACTTGTGCTCAGGAGAAAGGGGAAGGGAACCTTCATCTCTCTTTTTTTTTGAACTTTGTTGAAGGCTGACACCAAAATGTGGTTATATGGGTTGGGCACATTTTTTCCCTGAAAGAGGTCAGAGGAGTGAAATCTCAATTTCCTCTAAATTTGCTGTGGAAAGAGGCCACAACATATTTCTGCTGAGCAGCACTGAATGTTTATAATTTCTTGGGAAATGTCTTTCTTTTTTGTCCTTTAAACAATTTATGACATTTTCTGGAAAGCAAGGGCAGCAGCAGCAGACCAGCTTGAAAAGCCTGAGGTTCACACAGAGCTCTGGACAAAAGCTTTCCAGTTCACAGTTTTGAAACAAAGTCAAAGAGAGAGGTCTTATGCCAAGCTTGGTTTTGTTTGGTTTATAATTGTTTGGAACGCAGTGGCAGCCTCTCCTCAAGTGGAACCTGAGTAGAAAACGAGGATGAGGAAGGAATGTAGTTTCCGTACGGCCTCTGAGCACCTGCATGCAAACACAAACACACAAACTGTGTTGAACAAATGTGTGGTTCCAACTGCACTGTCTCAGGCAGAGAGACACAAGGACTGCCCTGACCTGTGCAGGTCAAGAGAAGTGAAGGAGCAGGTTTGGTGCTGCAATGAGCACACACTTTCCCAGTGGGCAAGAGTTGCCCAGTGACCTCCGTTCTCCTTCTGGCACGGCTGGAATTTGCAGCCTTCCTGCCACGGGGATCTTTTGCAATGCTGTAGTCCAGCCACAAGCCCAGGAAGCAATGCTGGAACTATTAGAAAAGGCAAAAATGTTGTTGCAGTTACTGTTCAAAGCCACTTCAATCCACTGTAGAAAGCACTGGTGCTCGTTTGAAAGAAAAAGCACACTGTACCTGTACATAAAAAGATAACTGAAGTCAGCAATAAAAGAAGGATTAGCTGACCTGTGAAGTATTTGCTGAAGTCCCCCAGCCACAGTATACTGTTTCCCTGAATTTAATATCTTAATTGTATCCACAGTTTCTTTGGACACAGAAAGAGAATGTAAGAATGCCATATCCCCTGGTGTGCAGGCTGCTGTCAGCTGCCATCTCTTCATCTAACCTTTCTAGTACAGAACTGTTCTTAGATATGGGAGAAATGAAGAAAGATGTGATTAATACTTGAAGCTGTTCAGTAGTTTCTGTCCTTTTGGCAGAGGCTGCAGCAGCAATGATCAGATTGTGCCAGCCTTCCTACATTGTGCTTTGCTCAATCAAAATCCCCAAAGAATGGTGCAATCTGCAAAAATCCTGGAAGGCTACATTTGAACCACTGATTTCTGATGTTGGCCGTTTCTAATGTTGCCTTTGGCCTTTGTTTTAACACTAAAGCATTTGGGTTTATTTTCAATAGGACCATTAGGACTAAATACAACTGTTCTCTCAGTAGGGGCTGTGCAAACATTAGAACCAAAACTCAACCTGAATAGTTTTCATTCTAGTGCCACCTTCTAGTCAAGGATTTCAAACCACTTTGCAAAGCACTAATGAAATAGCCAAGAGTCACAATACTCTTTGAGCTTAATAGGTTTCACTCTTACCTTTTCTAATCCTTCATTTGCTCACTAAGAAGATGAGACACCACAGTTACAAGCAGTTTGCCCAGATTTTGCAGCCCAGAAGAGTGGAATGTCGTCTGTGAAGAAACATGGCCTAAAATGGCTGTAGAACCCCATGCTCCAGACACCATAGCTCACGCTCGCTTCTCCATGATTAATTCTAACTTATTCCTGATAATTGCCACTTACACACAGGTTGTGAACTAGACTTATAAAACTAGGTATCACTGCATCTCAGTTTATCCATGCTCGGTTCCTCTCTACGACTGAATAAAAGTCCATATTGCTATTTTTAGACATGAAGCAACAATATGTTTCAAGTATTCCATCACCACACATATGTCATTAAAAACAGCTCTTTACTATCTGATGTGACTGATGAATCTGAAAAAAAAAAAAAAGTGTTCAGCAATTAAAAAAAATAAAGCTGCCTCTCATTCAATTCACGCAGAAACATTTCTTTGGAAAAATTATAAAGCAGAACTGACAGATTAGCAAGAAACAGTTGCAGTTAAGAACTCTAAAATGCAACAACAACAGAAGTACAGCACAGGAGACAACTGGACTAATGCTGAGGCCATCACAGTAAACTTAAACATTGTACAAAGATTATATTTTTTCCACCATATTTTTCCACCTCTCTGCATCACTCCCGATGAGGAGAATCCCTCCAAAGTTAGATGTAGCAGCTTAGATGGGAGACAGAAATTCTGCATCAGGAAATTAACCAGTTAATTAAGTATTTGTCAACAGGAAAAAAGGCTACAGGCACAGATGGATTCCCAACTGAGATTTTTAAGGTTCTGGAAGTAGCAGCATCTTGTAAGGTGTTTAGAATGTCTAATGATGTTTTTTTTAAGTCAAGGGCAGTTAAAACTGAATGAATCTGATGGAAATACTGTCACCTTTAATGAAGATAAACCAGTAAGTCTGTTGCCATTTGCCAAGCCATTTCAATATCAAAAATACCTACAAATAACTTGGCAAACAGATTGGAAAAATGCATAAAGCAGTTGATTAGCAGAGATCAGGTTGGTTTAAGTTCTGGCAGGTGGATAACATCTGGCAGCTTGTGGATTGAGTCATTAAAGGAACGAAAGTGACACAAGTGCCATAAAAGTTTTTGTTACAGTCTATGGGGATAATTATCATAAGCATGACAGATAATGGAGGAAAAGCAGATCTGAGCAGCTAGACAGCAGTGAGATCAGGCCAACCATTTTGTATGAAGGAAGAATTGTACACTTTGGAAGGAATATGTAGACAACAGTGACCTCTCCCTTCCACCTCTGATTTTCAACCTACTAGAAAAAGACAAGTACAGCAGATCCAGAGAGAGATAAATAAGGGAACAGCAATAATTAGCTAAGCCAGAGGAATGGCTAACTGCACCAATGCAGGCGTAACAGGTGTGTTAAAATAAAGTCCTGAAAAATCTACTGACAAAATATCTACTGATAGCTGACTGAAAAATAAGCAAGCTGCCTTTTTTGGAGTACTAGCAAAGGACACAAGTATGCCCCTAACCCTAACCCCTGACATGGCTAAACTGCTCCAAATTGTTTTAGGCTAATGTTATCCAAGATACAAAACCCCACTAATGACTAACTTACTGGTTATCTGGCAAGTACATCTTGGCTGGATGCAGCCAGCGTTGTCTCCATGACCGTATCTTTTGCCTGCTCATATTCCAAAGTATTTTTAAGACAGGAAAATAAGCGCAGAATTAGTGAGAGAAAATGCCAAACATTTGCTAAGACGTCAAGGAGGTTTTGATTACCTTGGTTTAACAAACAAGAGAACTCAGCTGTGAGATTTTCAAGATGTCCCCAGAATCTGTCAAGAGGAGACAGGTGGGCTGAGATATGAACTGAACTCATACCAGGCTAGATACAAATAGTGCACCTCTGCTACTCTGGTATAGAAAGTCCTTAAATATTTCATATAGGACAGACAGTATTAACTGGCTTTTTCAGAGGAGCCAAATGAACTAAAGTGTCCAGATCCCATCAAATTTTCCGCCTAACTCCAATAAGCTCTAAAAATTCCATCAATTTGTACAGAGAAAATTACTTTGTTTTTCCAGTTTCATTTAAAATTATGTTGCTTTTCAAACCCTTCAGTTGAAATTACCCACAAAGTTTAAGAATTTTGCAGTCATTCCTTCAGTATTTAATTTTCAACAAGATTTAAAGTTAAGTTTAAAGTTAAGTTTAAAGTTTTAAGTTTAAAGTTAAGTTTAAAGTTTCAACAAGTTTTAACACAAACATTATACTAGTTACAGTTCAGTCCTTTCCTAAAGGAAAACATCAGCACCAATATAAACCAAAACCAAACCAACAATTTTTTGAGCATCAAGATGAATGACACAAACACAGAAGGAGTGTAATTCAAACTCTTCCTTTTTATTTTGACCACAGGAGCCAGCAACCTCTTCAACAACCTACAGTTCCCAAACAATACTAAGCCTTCTTTTTCTTTGTAAATGAGAAAAAGCAGGACTCCAAAGCGTGAGAGAATTAACTAAAAGAATGTAAGTCATTGGACTTTGAGATATCACAAAAACATTTATGTAAAATTAATTTGAAAATGTTGTTATTTTGAACCCCTGAAAAAGGGCAGAGTTTGCAGATCACATGCAGAGGCAAAGAGGCGATAATTAATTCTGTGAAAGGACCAAGGACATAATTTCAAAACACAGCAGTGAATTTAACAAGCCTGATACAGGAGATGAAAGTTAATCATAAGACTAAGTAGGGGAAAAAACTTCTGATAAGGAAATTCCAATTTTGTTTTGGTCCCCTACAGTGAAGAGGATGACTTTCTCTTTAAGATTTTTTTTTCCTAGCAATGAAAGAAAATAATTAAAATTTATTAATTCAGAAGTACCAAAACATTTTCTTCTTTTTATATAATTTACAAAGAAGTGTAATACTGGCTACCAGAGAGAGTATGGGCTGAAAGGTAACTTCATGCAGATATAGTAGGCTGAACCAGGACATATGGACTTTAATTGCATGTTTAAAATGATGCAATATTGGATAAAAGGTAAAATTATCACTTCTTGCATCTAGTGCTAAAATAAGACTCATGAGTATATGCCATTAAAAAAAAATGCCTTTAGCAGCAAAATATGAATAATAAGCCTAATTTTATTAATTCTGGACAGTTACCATGTATGTTTAAAACCTGGATTCATAGCTGACAACTTCAAAGGTCTCTTCTAGAGAAGGAAAAATATTACAGCAATACAGACTTCATCTAATATTTTGATGAGATGGTAACAAGAGAGATTTTGTTGTGGGCACATGGAATTAGTTTGGATTAACAGAAGAAATATGTGCTGTACAGAGAGAAGCAATTTATCCTGCAGTGCAAATAAACACTTGGGATATCATGATGACATCCACAGTAAACCCTAAACAAGTATTGAGATGCAGACTGACCTGACTCAAATAGAGGAGAGCAAAGACAGTAAACCAGGGTTATGTTAGAATATGCTAAACTAGGTTGGAAATTGGCTGCCAGGAAGATACCAAACACCTAAGGAAAAATCTTAGAATTGGGTACACATTACAAAAAAATATTTTTTTTTATATGGTACAAAGAGTAATATTTTGGTTTTTGCTTCTATCTTATGATTTTAGTAATGAAAGTTGAATATATAAGAAAGGTGCAGGAAAAAGAATTAAAGTGGTCAAATACCAAACAGACATCTGTTCAAAAAAATCTATTGTTCTTATAAGACAGTTACTGTTTTTTCCTCTGTGATACACACCTCTGTCTTCCAAATAAGATTATTGGTGTTTGTTTCACTTCTAGGAGCCAATTTAAAGTGTACTCAAAGATCTCCAGCACATTCATCAGTTTCCTCACTGAAATATTTTGAAGTGCTCATAACCCTGGCCTTATTCAATGCTGTCAACCTCTTCAGCTCAAAAAAATGTTTTAAAATGTCGCAGAAGACAGCATAAAAAGCAGCAGCAGATGAGAAGGAATTTTCCTGGCCAAGTCACTCTGTCATCCATGCGGCCTAGTATGTTACCAAGGGAAGTTCAGGAAGCACAAGCCTCCTTTTTGCACAGGTCACACTTGAGAGTGATGTCCAGGGTATTTTTAATAGCTTTTTTTTTTCTTATTTGTATGCTCCATTAGGGAGAGTGGATTGGAAAGAAGGAGTAGAACTGGCACTGGTGCATGCAGGCAGCAAACACTTCAGCCATGCAGGTTGGCTGTCTGTGCACTGGGAATGCTAATGACCACTCGTGAACTTTACAGACTGCAATAAAAAACACACCAGCTAGTCTTTAAAACTTTTAAATAAGCATTGTGATTCTTTAACACTGTAGCCCTTGGGAGCACAAGAAGAGACTCTGGAATTATTACTAAGCGCTCTCATTATCCTAAATCCTCCCTCTCCTTAAAGTTTCCTTTTTCCATGTTAACACTGCTCAGCCTGTAGCAATAAATACCCTGTAACATGCTGTTCAGTGCTACCTCACATCTCCCTAATCCCTAGCCCTGTCCACTGCACACACCTACACACCCTTTTCATATTTTCATGTTTCTGGTTTGGTTTTTCAGCAAGTGATTCCCAGTGGTCAGGATGACTCCTTCAGCTTGTGGCTGACTCCACAGACCGAGACTTATTTGGCCCATTTTGTTTTCTTTGGCTTGCTACCAGCCTGTCTAAGAAGCTCCAGCTAATGAAGACACACTTGATAATGGCTCTGTCTTATCAAGAAGGCTAGCACACAGAGTTATTTTTTTACCAAATTATTTGAAGAAGCCAGTCCACTCCCTTTCCCCCCCCTTATCTCCTCTGCCTCTCCTTTCTGCAGTGGATTCCATCTTTGTGAGCACTGCCTTTCTTTTTCCTATAAGATGTCCAGCAGAAACATGTAGAACAGTGTTTTGGTACTCCATGGTTAAGTTGTTTCTCCTGCCTCTTAAAGCACTGCCTGACAAATATCAAAGATAAAGATGTTTGCCCTGGAGGGATCTGAAGGCCAAGCCAATCTGTTCCCTAGGGTTCTTCTTATCTCTTCCCAAGCAGCTGAAATCAGTATTGATAGCAGGTCCAGGCAATAGGACTCTATTTTTCTGGGTCAGAAACATCTGAAGGAAGATCTGAATTGTGAGAAAGAAAATATTGTTTCATGTGATGCCAATTTTTAAAATTTTTTTTCTTCTGTTTCTTTAAGTCCATCAAGCATAAACACACAGAATCTGAGATGTGAACAAGCTTGGATCTAAACTTGAGGTACTTGTAAAGTGCCTTCACTATCCAGGCTGTAAAGAAATTCAGTGGGGAAACAGGAAGTAACTAACCTTGAAGAAAAATTCTTCTAAGCCTCTGTGCTATTCACCACCTTTCATATCTGCTTGTAATACCCCAGAATCTGTCACAAGTTGTCATAGCTACCAAGGGGGTAAATTTTCAAAGTTAAGTGCATGCCAACATCCATCTAACAGAAAGACATAGCAGGTTTTAAATCAGTAGTTCTTTTCACTAGGAGTTAATGAAGCAGCCAATTTGGGCATCACGAGGCACACAGGCATTAAAAATATAATGATTTAAAGTAAATAAGTTATGACAAGGCAATTTTAAATATGTACTTACAATCACTGATCCAACCCAAAGCAAATAAAATCAATCATTTCACAAAACTGAAGCGTGCACCACAATAATGTTCTGGTGGCTGATGTTTTCAAAGGAGTTCCATTGTTCAAAGTAGCTGACATTGCCAAAAGATACAATAATTTTATTACGTTGTCTTAATAAACAGCAAACTTCTCTGTGTACCACAAAATGGAGGAAAAACTTCAGGACTGTAAAAAGAAGCAAAATCTGCACACTGAAACATCTCTGCTGCCGGCCTCAGCCATGAAACAGTTTAAAGGAAATATAAAATATAGAAATAAATTACCCAAACTTTACTAAAGGATCAACACCTAGCTGTTTGTTTCTACAATTAATTAGCTACAGACAGCTATAGCAGCAGAAGTTTGTAGGTCTGTGCTTAAGGTAATTGCACAAGGCATGTAAATTTAGACAGCTAGTCAGTGGAAAAAAGGAAGACATGATTAATCAACAGGATTAGATAGAAAATTTCTTTGCATATAATTGTAAGGAGCAACTGTGCTTTAATTGTAGCATTGAGAGAATATATCTTTCAAATGCTAAATTATTCATCGTGTTACATACTTGAATGATCTTTTCTTAAATGTTCATGTAGGAGGTAAAAATTCTACAGACAATACTTAAGGGAAGTGTTAGAGGAAAACTTATATAAAAATTTTAAAAGTCTCTTATCTGCCTAGACTGATAAATAGTAAATATGAAAAGGTAAAAAAAAAAAAGAAAGGAATGAAAAAAACTTTGAGAGACATCATTTGAGAAGCCTGTTTCTTAGAACAACAAATAGTGAGTCATCATAATAGAGAAAGAATTAGTCATTCTTGCAATGCCACAGTACATCCTCTGCATGAGTTATGCAGAAGATATGCAGAATATGGACTAGACTCTAAATCAAGACATAAATGGCTGATTTTTAACAAAGGTTCATAAAACAATCAACTAAAGTCTGAAATCCTGTGCATTATAGTGTTCTGTATGCTGCTGCATCAAGCCAACAACAGAACACAATCTGGATTCTGGCAGGCAGCTCAGAGGTTAACAGCAGTTAGCAGCAGAACCTGATAGTGACCTCTCACACAGGTAAAGTTACCCTGGGTTATACCAAGAGATCTTGCCAGAATGAAGACGATATGGACAGAATTAGGCATTCCTTGTAGAAACCAGTCTATTAACTGTTGACATCATCTATCAGAATTACACCAGTCACTTGGCTTCCTGATGCTATTTTTATAAGCAAACGGGGCAAGACTGGGCCAAATAATCAAATCTTTTTTGTGTGAGCAGTCCAGATTAAGATATGTGAACCAGAATATTTTATTCCACACTAAAACATCATCCCACATGAAGCTAGAACAAGCACCGCCAAAAAATCAGGAAGGGTGCTAATTGTTGTTGACACCTCACAGAGAGGTGTGGAAGTTATCTGTTTTTCATCCAGATAACCACTCCAGAGCAGTTTGCTGCCTACTGGGAGCTCACATTTGGGGTGTTGCAAAGAGGATACTAAGCCTGGTAAAAGCTGAGGGCTATCATCCACTCCTACTCTTTCATGTAGGATTGAATGACCTTGCAACAAAGAGATCCCAAAACATCAACAGGGACTTCGTGTCCCCCAGAAAGATGTGGAAAGGATCTGGAGCAGAGAGTGTTATCTTCTATCCCCCCAGTAGGGGACTGGGACCCAGGTAGAGTTAGACAAGTGGATAGGGTGAATGACTGCCTGCAAGACTGGTGTCTATTCAGGGCTTCGGGTTCTTTGATCTGGGACATGCCTTTGAGAGGCTGGGCATGTTAGCAGATGGGACACACCTGACTAAGAGGGGTATGGGTGTTTTGGAAGCAAGCTGACAGGACTTATTAGCAGGACTTTAAACTAGATTCAGCAGAGGTGCTCTCCTGGGTGTCAGTAAGAAACCAGGAAAAAACCAGCACTTTAGAGCTGAGCAGGGAAACACCTGTAAATCATCCCAAATGAATTAGAGAGGGCTCTTCCCAAAGATGAAGAGGTCGAGAGCCTCAGATGAAACGTCTCTGCACCAATGCACACAGCATCAGTCACAAGCAGGAGGAATAGAAAACCACGGTACAATTAGAAAATCATGACCTAACTGCTATTACAGAAACATGGTGGGATGAGTTACAGGACTGGAGCAGTGCAGTTGAGGGCTACAAGACTTTCAGAAGAGAGAGGCTAGGGAGGAGAGGCAGGGTCACTGCACTCTATATTAAGGGATGGATAGATTGCAGGGAGGTTCCTCTGAGAAAGAGACAAGAACAGGTTGAAAGCCCGTGAGTGCAAATGAAGGACAGGACAAAAAAGGGACACACTGTGGTGGGGGTCTACTACAGGCTGCCTGACCAGGGGGAGCCCGCTGACAAGGCCTCTTGCTTTGGATATAGGAGTCATTGCACTCACAAGCTCTCATTCCAATAGGGGATTTCAGCTACCTGGACATCTGCTGGGAAAGCAATACAGCTGGATGCAAGCAATCCAGGAGACTCCTGGAGGACAACTTCCTGGTGCAGTTATTGGATAAAGCAGCCAGAGGTGAGGTGTTACTGGGCCTGGTGCTCACCAGTGCAGATCAGCTCATTAAAGGAATTCAGACTCAAGGCAGCCTGGGCTGTAGCAACCAATCCCTGTAGCAACCAATCCCAGTTCCTCTCAAGGAACACGAGCCTGGTGAGGAACAAAGTCAGGGCCCTGAACATTGCAGGAGTGAACTTCCAGCTGTTTAAGGAGTTGGTGAATGACATCCCCTGGGAAACTGTCCTCAAGGACAGGGAGGCTGACCACAGCTGGCAGCTCTTCAAGGCTGCTTTTCTTAGAGCACAAGAGCTCTTTATACCAGGAAATCGAGCAAAGTAGGCTGGAAACTGGCATGGCTGGGCAAGGACCTGAGGATCTTAGTCCTCAGTCTGAGGACTAAGAAAGAAATGCACAACCAGTGTAAGCAGGAACACATGACCTAGGGAGAGTACAGGGATACAGTTCAAATGTGTAAGGATGGAGTCAGGAAAGCAAAGGCTGAGATGGAACAGGACATGTATCCCCTTTCAATTTATTAATTAATTAATAATTCCCATGCAATTGGACATGTCTATCTCATGTTGGTCTCATAAGCCACCAGCGTGCTTGTAACAAATGTGGATAGAGCTTTTCCCAAATCTTCGTTCGTGAAGCCTAGCCATGATGAATAATTCCCATGCAGAGAAGAGCCAAAATGTGGCTCCCAGTGAATCTAACCAGAAGCTGGGAGGATGATGCAGGGTACAGTAGATTAATGAAACTGTTAACACAATCAAGAAATCATCAAGGGATGGCTAATTGCTTTTATCATCTCTGCAGTAATCCCGGCAGCTACTGCAGCCATGGCTACTGCTGCATTGGCCCATTCAGTGCAGGGCATGTGTCAATATGTCAGCAATAATAGCAGATTTTTTAGTAATTTGTCTGTTTTTAATATTTCAAGTCCTCTGGAAGCACATCAGACAAACATGAAGACAAGAAATCCAGGTCCTGGCCCTCTTTGCAGTGAACCTCGTGTGTCAAAACAAAAAATGGGGAGATGTGGGAACGAGCTGAGACAGATTCACCTGCATTCAATTAATTAGAAGCAAAAAGGAGTATTTCCACCTTGACCATGTTTTGATAAAGAGAATACTGTGTTCCCAAAGTAGAAAACTACTTAACAGTCTGCATGAGAGCGTGCACTGTTTATGCCATGACTGAAAACAATCACAGAAAGGTAGCTTGTGAATGCGTGAAATCAAAACATCAGGTCACCAAAATTTTGGGAATTCTAATTAACTGAATGGCAACACCAGGTGCTGTTTACTCAAAGAAGCTGATAAAAGTGGAATGCAGAGAGAGCTCTGTGGAGAATCCCGAAAACTGAATTCTGCATGTGCAGCCTCATTCCTTTCAGCTCCCATACCACCACCCATTGCCTTCAAAGGGGTTTTTAGCAGTTCATTGTACCATTCAATTTTGCCACAGGCTGGTGCATGATAGGTGGTTTAGGAATGGTACTTCCCAATTCAGTGCTCTCATCAAGACTATCTCAAACCAGTTGCTGCTCTCTCACTCCTCCTTCCTTCCCCCTTCCCGCTGTGGGGGGATGGAGTTGCAAATTGGAGGCATAAATGGCAAAGATCACAGATAGAGATAAGAACAATTTACTGGAAACAGTAATAAAACTAGAAAACAAACAGTAACAGAAACAATATTAATAACAGAAGTATACAAAAGAGAGAGTGATTCACATGCAAAATGCTCACTGAGCCCGAACCAACGTGACTCCCGGCCAGCGCCACCCCACTGCTCCCTCTGGCTCAGTTCTGGGTGACCAGTGTCATGCCACCCTGACTGCTCTGTCCACCACACTTTTTCCCAACTGGAAGTCCTGCCTTTGCTCTCACAAGCCAAAGAGTCCCTAACCTCCATGCATGACATGATGTGGTATCAAATAACATCTGGGTTCTGCCCATGCCCCCTCAACCATGCCTCTTGGCTACTGCAAAAATTAACCCTGTCCTTGGCCGAAACAAGGACAATATGACATCAATATGATATACCAACTCAGGCCCCTGCTTTCTGGCCCAGGTGTCTATGAGGTTATTTTTGAAATGAGCCCCATCGTCCAACTCAATTCTTTCTGGGGTACCACGTTGCCACAGGACTTGCTTTTCAAGGCCCAAGATGGTGTTTTGGGCAGTGGTCTGAGGCACAGGGTATGTCTCTAACCATCCAGGGGTTGCTTCTACTGCTGTAAGCATGTAGTGCTTACCTTGGTGTGTTTGCAGGAGTGTGATACAATCAATCTGCCAGGCCTCCCCATATTTTTATTTCAACCCTCATCCACCACAATACAGAGGCTTTACCTGCCTGGCCTGCTTGACTGTAGCACATTTCACAGTTATGGATAATGGGGAAGATGAGCCCATCTGTATGTTGCATCTCTTCCTTGGTGACCTCAGGTGTCATGGGCCCATTGAGCCAGAAACAATCCGTCTTTATGTCGGCAGTCCAGATCCACATGAGACACTTTAATCCGCCTGTTGTTCCGGTGTTCTTCAATAGCCCAGGTTGTGGGTACATGTGCCTCTGCATGACATACTTTTACAGCCAACTCCTCTACCTGGACAGTGATGTCTTGCCACAGTCCAGAGGCCCAGATGGATTTACCTCTGCGCTGCCATTTGTTTTTTTCCATTGGTCCAGCCACCCCCACAGTGCATTTATTACCACCCACGAGTCAGGGTAGAGGTAGAGTGCTGGTCATTTCTCCCATTCAGTGATATCTAAAGCAGCTGGATGGCTTTCAGCTCTGTAGCCTGACTTGATCCACCTTGTCCCTTGGTAGCTTCTGTGACTTGTCATGTATGACTCCATACAGCAGCTTCACATTTCCAGTTTATCCCTAGGGTACAGCAGGAACCATCAGTGAAGAGAGTGTGTCACTTTTCATTTCAGGTAACTGATTACATGGTGGGGCCTCCTCCCCAGCATGTGTAACCTTCTCCTCCTCCTCTCTGGATGATAGTCCAAAATTTTCACCTTTGGGCCAGTTCATGACTTCCAAGATCCTTGGGCAACTGGAGTTTCCTATTTGAGCTCACCGTGTGATCAGTGCAACCCACTTACTCCTCAGAGTATCAGTGTCATGATGTGTGGAAGGGGCTTTCCCTTTGAACATCCAACCCAGCATGGGAATTTCGGGTGCCAGAAGAAGCTGTGCTTCAGTGCCAATCACTTCTGAAGCAGCTCAAACCCCTCCATAAACTGCCAGAATCCCTTTTTCAGTTGAGGTATAGCTGGCCTCAGATCCTTTGTATCTCCGACTCCGGAACTGCAGGGGTCATCGTTGAGTCTCCTCAGGTACAGTTTGCCAGAGACTCCAGGAAGGACCATTCTTCCCAGGTGCAGTGTAGAGCCTATTTTTTATATCTTTCCTGCCTTGACTGGCCCAATGACTACTGCATGAACAATCTCCTGTTTAATTTATTCAAAAGCTTGTTGTTGTTCAGTACCCCACTTAAAATCATTCTTCTTCTGGGTCACAAGTAGAGAGGGTTTACAATCTGACTATAATCTGGAATATGCATCCTCCAAAAGGCCACAGTGCCTAGAAAAGCATGTTTCCTTTTTGCTGGTTGGTGGGGACATAGCTGCTATTTGGTAGACCTCATCTACTGGAATCTGATGACGTCCATCTTGTTATTTTACTCCTAAAAACTGAATTTCCTGACCATGTCCCTTGACCTTACTTGGCTTTATGGCAAGACTGGTACACAGGAGGATTTTGATTATATTCTCCCTTTTCCCAAAAGCGTCCCCTGCTGTGTTGCCCCACACAGTAATGTCATCAACGTATTGCAACTGTTCTGGAGCACCACCCTTTTCCAGTGCAGTCTGGATCAGTAAATGGCAAATAGTGGGGCTGTGTTTCCACCCCTGGGACAGTTGGTTCCAGGTGTACTGGACATCCCTGCAGGTGAAAGCAAACTGTGGCCTGCACTCTGCTGCCAAAGCAATGGAGAAGAAGGCATTAACAATGTCAGTGGTGACATACCACTCTGCTGCCTTGGACTCCAGCTTGTACTGAAGTTCCAGCATGTCTGGCACAGCAGCACTTGGGGTGGTGTGACTTCGTTCAGGCCATGATAATCTACTGTCTCTGCTCTCCACTGGACTTATGCACTGGCCATATAGGACTATTAAAGGGTCAGCAAGTCTTGCAAGTCTTGCTCACCACCCCCTGGCTCTCCCGTTCAGGAATCATTCAGTGGAGTCCCAGTTGGGGTGGTACTGCTGATGGTGCACTGTTGTGATAGTGATTGGGACTTGTTCTCCGACACTCAGCAGTCCCACAGCAGAAGGGTTCTCTGAGAGACCAAACAGGGTATTCAGCTGTCTAATTTCCTGTGTCTCTAGAGCAGCTCTCCCAAAGCCCAGCGATGCCCTTTTGGGTCCTTGAAATACCCTCTCCTGAAGTAATCTGTGCCAAGGATGCACAGGGCCTTTGGGCCAGTCACAAGGGGGGTTTTTTGCCATTTGTTCCCAGTCATGCTCACTTCAGCGTCCAGTACAGGCAGGTGTTGGGATCCCTCTGTCACCACAGACAGAGGAGAAGAGATGGATTCTGCCCCTACATATCTCAGTGGCATGAGGGTATGTTGTGTGCTGGTGTCAACTAAAGCCTCATAATCTTGCACATCTGATGTGCCAGGCCACTGGATACACACAGTCCAATGGATCTGACTGTCCCTTTCCTCCACATGGATTGAGGCAGGGCCCCTTCAGTCTTGGTCATAGCACCTGTTGCTCACTTCTTGTAAGTATGAACTGGAGGTCCGTTCAAGAGGATTGGAAGTAACATCAGCCCTCCTATTCTGTCTGAGGACTTGCCCACTGGAAACTGGAGTGCCATTTATCCTTTAAGAGTTTCCTGTGGTTGGTCTTCCTCTCAACTCATGTACCCATGTGTCTCTGTTTGAGACAATTTGGAGGGGTGGAGACCTCGGACAGAAGCCTCCTTCTTCAGATGCAATATCCCTGGTTTCTCCAATACAGGGAGGGATACCAAACACACCTTGATGTAAGTGAAAAATCAACTCTTTACCAAGAAGAATGCTGATAACAATACCGATAAAACTGGATACCAAATACACCTGGATGTAAGTGAAAAATAACTTCTTACCAAGAAGAATGCTGATAATAATACTGATAAAACTGGGTTAAACCAATTAATGAGGAGAAACTTCCCAAGCTCCACCCACTGGACCAAATCGAGATGGCAGACAGCCTCTCCCACACAGAAAAAACACATGTGGCCACAGGACAGAGACAAGGTGGTCACTCTTCCATGTGGTTTGCCTCCCAGACACCCAGAAAACCTGGCAGGCTCCATGGTGCTGGAGTGAGGCTCTGGTGCTGGTACAGGCATCGGAGCAGGGCTGTGGACCCCCCCAGGTGACTGGAAGGACCCTGCAAGGCACCCTTTGGATCCAGCAACAAGACTTGATTGTTGCAATTTCGATGTTCATTGGTCAAAGTGGTGGCTGCAGTCCTGTCGGGGTGGCTGCAGTCCTGTCGACGTGGTGGTTGCAGCCTGGATCTACCAAGGACGTGGTGGAAGCCCCGAGTGGTAAAGGAGGCTCCAAAACTCAGTTACACACAGAGTTTTGGGTGGGAATGCCTCCAGTACCTCCCCTGGGGCGGGGATGTTTCCTCTGGATGATGTAATACTGTGAGTCACCGGATAATTCGGGAGTCTTTGACACTTCCAAGATATTGCAGCAGCTGTCTCTTACGTCAGGGCAGCTAAGTCCACTATGGCCCATTATGGCTCATCAACAAGAGATTAATACTTTCAGCCTTGGTGTGAATGTTCAGGGGAGTTATAACAGCTGATTCATCTGCGTAAGGGAAAAGTAACACTATCCCACCTAATAGGGTTTGCCTCTTTTCTTATCTTGTTCAACATCCAGCTTTGTAGCCTGAGGCATCACCTGTGCACACCTTCAGCACCTAGCCTAGGTGGTCACTCTGCACATTGTTAGCAAAGCACATTTGCTGATTGAGCCATTAACACCAACAGTCCAGTCTCCTACAGTGCCTGGACGGTCACTGGAGGTGGTCATATGTTTAATTAATAATCACTAGCAGTTCAATCTCTTTAAAGAAGTCAAACCCCCCAAAAAAACCCCAAAACAAACAAACAAACAAACAAAAAACCCAAAAAGGTATATTTGGAGAAAAGAAAAGAGAAAAGGTGGATACCAGAATTTTTGTGTAACCCAGGACACCATGCTGCTAGGTGAGTTTTCCATCCCACTTCATGTCCTCTCTGTGGTCATGCAGGTAAGACCACAGGATACCTCATGGTGTGTGCCCTCTCTCTCAAGCAGGGGGGCACTTGCTCCCAATAGCAGAGATCTAGTCCGTACTGGTGGGGCACGGGACATTTCCTCTCTAGTTTGGTCGAGCCTTTTGAATCTGTCTGCAGTCTTGGACAGTCTTTCCAAAGCAGAGGCACAGGTTGGCAGGGAGAAAAAAAGATGATCTTCATATTGCCAGAGTCAGCTGGTCACCTGAAGCACTGTTTGTTCTCCTTCTTTCATGGACATCAATGATAAGGAGCTGGTGTACAACGATAGTTTGCTCCATACAAACTTCCACCATATGGAGTTCATACACTGGACCTCATCTGGATCTATAGGGGACTGCTCTCCTTATCTGAATCCCCAGTTATTTGAATACCCTAATTGTATGGGTACCTCCAGCACACCTAATTCTCTCAGGTACTGGATACTTTTCTCCATGGCATTCCACCTGCTCGGGTGCACTGCTAGATCATCCTTGAGAGAACTGCTTTCCCTCGTACTTGACAGGATATGCCTCCAGGTGCTGAGAGTTTCCGTCCTCTTCCTAATCTCCTTCTCAATGCCTGCACTCCAGGACAGGGATCCCAGTTGCTTGGATTCACTACCATCTCGTTTCATATTGTGGGCCATGATATCCCAGCATTGGAGCAGCCAGGTCACCAGGGGCACTCACCTGACTGGTGGCTGAAATGTCTTCACTTATCCTGCAGCTCACTCAAAAAAACCTTTCGTGACTCTAACGTGGTGTGGGCTGCACTGAGGAGACCTGGCAGATCCAGCAACAAGAACATTGGTTTTCTTTAGCACCCAAGGGAAATCCAAAATTCTCAAAAGCTCTTGTAACAGTCCTGAAGGAGGAAAGGAGGGTGAAAAGCTGGAGAAAATCATCCTCCCCTGTTCCTCCCACAGACATGGTACAGTTAATATAGAATAAACTCTGGATCCTTCCATGCCCCCTCCTGACTACTGCTAAAATTAAGCCTGTCCTGACTGGAACCAGGACAGGTAAGTATGTCTATATAGAGATACACAGAATTGTTGTAAGGCTGTAAACCAGCACATTAATATATTTCTTAGCTTCCACATGGTACCTATATTAATTCTACAAATAAGAACATTTGTACACATTTGTAATAACTACTAGAAAAGCATGAAAACAAAGGATCAAAAAAAAAACAAACCCCAAACATGCTCATATGAAGGAATGAGAGGAGCAATTCACTGCTCTGTTAGTGACCAAAACCAGGTCTGGCTGTGGAGCACACGTTACATCGTGCACTGCAGACATGAGTTCAGAAAAATGCAATCAAAGAATTAAAGAGTAGTTGTGGATCCATAATAGACAAAGGACACCCCTGAGTCCCTGGCTTTCTCCACGGAAGAGAGATGCTTGCCTTTTAGGAATGTGTTGAAAGATTCTTGCCTTACTTTACGTTCACTGCCTCTGAAAGGTGCAGATTATTCCTTCTCATCACTCTCTGTTAGCGTGCCAGTGTTTTCTGCTTGTTTCCACTAGAACTATCACAGTCAACAAACTAAAATGCAGCTGACTCAGTCTGACCAGGAGTGCTTTTTATAAATTACAGCTATATTTATGACATGCTCATGTTTATGTTGTGCTCAGTACCTGTTCAAGAATACTGCAGTTGTGAAAGAAACACCAACTTTACCAAAAGAACAGTTTATCTACATAAAGAAGTGATACCTGGAAATCCTGCCAAGTGAGAAAAAGGTCAACTACTTAAGCAAGCAGTGAAGTAGTCCCTGCCTGCTACAAGCCTGTTCAGATCTATCATGTGTGCACTGTATATCTGAAGAGGGAAGCATTACCCTTGACCTGTGTAACCTGATGATTTCATTTTTTTTAAAGGGATTTCTTTCTGTGGTGGGCATATTTTATTCTTATTTCCCAAGGTGTTTCATATTTTAACTTATTTTTTTCTACAAGCAGAGTGATTTGAATCAAAAGGAGGTTAAGTGCCTTTTCTTTAAAATATGTGTTTACTTGAATGGCTTTATAATCACACAATTTTTAAGAAGATAGATCCACTGGAGAACTGCCCCAAGATTTAGGTGGTACACCCAAGACACTACTGTTTGGTTTTGGGGCTTCAGCTCTGAACATCCCTAGCTCAGGTGCCAGCAAAGCCTAGAGCTGACTAGCACCTTGTCTGATTCCCACATTCCCAGGTACCTAAAGCATTAACACTGTGGATGGCCAGAACCACACGTTTTAGCTGTTGACCAAAGTAACAAGAATTTAAGAACAAGCTGTGTTTCTGCCCAAGCTCTCTGTGAGATGCACATTACAACGGGCGCTCTTAAGAGTTCACTTAGCCTCTGGCAATGTCACATTACAGTATCCTCTTGCAGTGTTTCTCTTGTTCCTAAAGCTTCTTGTATTTCTTGTTTTGCAGGAGAAAAGCTTGCATAGGAAGGATGGGGATTGCCTCCAGCCAGCTTCAGAGCTGGCCTGGTGCTGACAGCACTTTCCTAGGAGAGAGATAGAAGATAGGTTTTTGACAGCCTCAGGCTGAGTAAGGTAACTCCACTCTCCTGTTTCCTAGGAGAACACTCCAACCACTTGACTATTTTACCTAAGGCCAGCTCAGCTACCATCTTCCTCTCCTCCATCCCATTTTCAAGTCCTTCCAAGTAGTCACTTGCCTCTTGACTCCAAGGAGAGCCCTACACTGTGAATATGAGGGGAACAGAAGCAGCAGGTTTTTAAATAGCATGCCTTGGCTCCCTGCATGGGCAGGATTTCCAGCATCTTGCTTCTTGTGAACATTTCTGAGAGTTCTAGGAAACAACGTGCTCAGCAGGAAGGCTGTAATTTTCTCCATGTGGTTCTTGCAAACGCCTGCTTCTCAGCGCGAACCCTGTGGAGAGCTTATGTGCATCGTGTCAGGTCCTGGGTTGTTCTCCACAGGCACTGCTGGGTGGGTAAGGAGGTCGCCATCCCATGTCTCTTCTGCCTCCACCCACTTGCCTGTCTGCCATTGTGCTTTTTTCCACACCAAGCCATGCAGTTGCCGTCGTGCATCTTTCCTCATCAGATCTGCAGCTCCGTCAATCTCTGCATTGCTCAGCTAAAAACGAGAGGCCTGTCCTCAAGGCATCAGTGGATCTCATTATTAGGGAAGTTCAGAATACACTTCTGAGCTCAAAGCCAAAAATGACATGGGGAAAGAATCCTTTACAAATTAAACTTCTCCTGGGACTGAATTTGATATAGCATGCAATTAAAAACACCATCCCTAAAACAGTGATTAGGACAAATTACAGTGATTTGATAGACTTCAGTAGACTTAATACTGGTAAATACTGGTTCTGGTTTTCCTCTACAAATACATTAGCCATACGAGTACGTTGGAAAGCAGTTAAACTTTTTTTTGCATGTGTGTGTGAAAAAGGAAACATTAATAACATTTTGAGATAATAGAAAATTAGATTAAATTAAATCCCTCATTGAAATGTTAGTGCCCACTATGGCCAGGGTTGTGGTCCAGATTCAGTGTCAAATTATCAAATTCAGTACTGTATACTGACTCCCAAAAGAAGATGGCTGATAACTAAAACAAAAATAATAATAAAGGAGCTATTCACTTGCTGTCTGATTAGGACTCCAAATTCTCATCAAATCAGGAGCAAATACAAAAAGTGAATTTGATCACTTCTATTTAAGGGTGTTGTTTTTTTTTTTTTGATTTGTATTCAACAAGCAGATATGGAAAGATGTTGTTTTCTTTTTAAAAAACATGACTTGATTTTGTTGATTGTTGAAAATTAGCTTCATGAATATTTCAGTATGGAAAAAGCATTTCATCAAGTATTCACTGACTTCACAGAGCTAATACACAATTGACTTAAAATAACTTATGTTTACAAGGCTGTATTACATGGAAAAAGAGCAACTTACTTGGTCCAAGATGGGTATTATTCATCCCAGATATCAAAGTAAAAGATCTCTGAGCCTTTCAGAGCCGGAGTGAAAAATGCTGCAAAGGGCATTCCTTACCAGACTATATATTTTTAAGAGTAATGGGTCTGAGTCAGGTCCAGAACTTCTGAACTGAGTGCCTCTGTTTTGCCCTCTGAATCCATTCCAGTATTTCAGTGAATGGACTAGACAAATTCAGGTAAATGCTGAGAATCTTTTAAGAATTAGCAGTATTGAAAATCAAAATCCCATATTTCTGATGATGCGTAGACAAGATTTCCTTAGGAAATCACAACTTTGTGACTGAGAACCAGAACAAATTTGGCTACCAGATATGATAAGTAAGTACAAACATTCCTGTTTGACTAACTGGCTGGAAGCCCATTTGCTAAAAACTGTTACCATCTTTATGTTGATTTCCTAAATGTAAGTTTACAAAAACTCAGTTGGGTGGGTTTGAGTTTGTATATCAAATCTAGAAGGCACACAGATTTCAGACACAAAGTGCTCATGTCATGTACTTACAGCTGTTTTGAAGACACATGTGATAGAAGTCATCAGGAACATGCTTAGTAGGCTTTTTATAAAAGCAAGCCACCACCAAATCTACTGCTATGATGGAATTGTTCTGAGCCTTGTTACAAAAGAAAGGACTCAAAATATAAACTTCATCTAATATATAGTTTCTTAACAGCAAATCTAACATTCCCCATTTACACTTTTCATTTTCTCAGTGGTGATAAACAGCATGGTTTCTATGAACATCAGCAGTACTGTTTTAACTGCCTACAACCTTAACATTTTTGATTTGTTTTCTCTTAGATTTCATAAAAAGAAGACTGTCCAAGAAACATTTTCTGCACATATAACACACCACAGAAGGCCAGTGCAGACTCCAGAGACCTGAGAAACTGGAGTAGAAGAAGTATGTAGGCTTGTGTTTTTTGAATTAAGCTGCTGAAATTAAAGGTAAACATAAATAATTCATTTTTATAATGTAAATCATATTACCTGAAAGTGTGGTGATCTCAGTTGATCTTACAATTTTTACCATCTCTTAAATACAGATCTGTCTGGAAAAATATCCCATTGCTGTAGATAAGTGCAAGTATGATGGTTCTCACCAGAACCTGCACTAGCTTGAGTGAATAGCAGAAAAAATCTCCCATTGGACATAAAACCCCAGCTCCCTGGATAAACAAACTTAGATTAAACCCAAGAACTATTTTAGTTCAAAGACACTAGTTCTGGGATAACCTTAAGCTTCAGATAAATGTCAGTTCTTAAGCAGAAGGTGAGAATGATACCTATAGTACGTGTCACATTTGTCATATTAGTAAAGACCTCACTAAAATGAAGGCCAATAGATCAATTACTAAAGTTTCCTATAGTGTAGCCAAAAGTGCTAGCTTTGTCTAATGGAGTCTTTTTTTTTTTCTAATGGAGAGTATATCATACACAAACTTGTAAGCAAATGTGTTACTCCAGTTGATTTTATCTGCTGAAGTTTTAGATGTTTTCCATATCACAGCCCTGCAAAGGCTTGCTGATTGATTATCATTGATGCAATTGACAATTACTATATTTCAATTCTTATATTACTGAGATTATTTTGTGTCAAAATTTTTTCAATTTTCATCTTTGACTAAAGCTTAGGATCTTTTCCTAGTTAAATTTGAGAACTATTTTGGAGAAATATCATTATTCCCAGTGCCTATTTGGCAGAATGGCAAACAAAACCAATGCAGTGCTCAAATATACTTCATAACTTGTATTAAACTGTGTAATATGGGCTCAGCTGGACTCAAGAGCAGAGACACTTCCCCCACTGCTCCCTGAAATGAGGGACAGTTCAATCATCAGTGACAACATATAACAGAGTTCCAGGTGTATATGCATGCTACATGAGAGGATCAGACCACTACTATGTGTCAGCACAGATTTGCAATTAATGCTAACATGAAGGTCTTCTGAATCAAAAGAATGCAGTTAAACACTGAAACACTCTCGATTTGAGATACCATTGACTAGCTCATGTCACAGAACTCCTTAATGAAAGTCAGTTTCTTTCACAGCCAGTCCTAAATATTATCTATAAATCAAAATCCAGTTTCATATGGATGTAGACACCCTTTGAAATAATATGCTATCAGGATAAATAAGGACACTTCCATTTCTCAGCGTCAATGGAAAAGCGCTCAAAGCTTTTGGCTGCCTGTTTATGAATTTTAATGAGGCCTGGATTTGTCTCAGAAGGAGGCAGCCTTAATTTTCAAAGTGATTCAGACAAGTCAGTACAATATTAGAAAACAGTACAAAAGCATGAGCGATAATATAATAAAGCACTTTGATGAAGCTGTGTTGGGGAGGGGAAGCCGGCTTGTGTAAAATCACCCCCGCTGTTTCTCCTCCGAAATGATGAAATTACCAACTTTGGATCTCGGTTTCCAATGTCATTGTCACCTTTTGTTGCTAAATAGTTTTGTGGTATGGAATAAGCAGTAAAAAATAGAGGTTGATTGTTATATTTTAGTCTCAGACAGAGGATGATTTGACGCTTCTCAGCCATCAGACAATTACAGGACCGACTGAAGTTAATTTTGGCTTTAGAAAATGTTTGCTTGTTTGAATTAATTTCACGGGGATATTTAAACCCAGAACATGATTAATCTTTAGCAGAACCTACTCCATCATTAGCAAGGCCTTCAAGGTTCCCAGACACGTGCACATCTATCTATCACAGCAGCCTGGCAGCGCCTTCATCCCGGCTATGGCCACAGGTGGAGGGAAAAGCTGCCCTGACCGGCACCAGGATACTATTCCAGCCTCCTTCCTCACTGTGTTTCTTACATTTCCTATATCTCCTAGCTGTGGGCAGGCCTATGCATTGTTTTCTTATCTGCAAAATGGAAAACCTTACTGCCCAATGTTGCAACACCAGCACGAGGCTCATTTATGCAGCATCCTTGATTTCTTTAACAAACTAGCTTTCAGGGCTCTGTGAAAACCTCTGATGGTGTGGGCTTAGGAAAAAGCAATAGATAAGAGGAGTCAATATTTGCCAAACAGAAAAGGCCATCTCCTGCATAAGGTTTCAACCGTCCTAGTGAGTCATGTGGAGTGAGAAAGGTCACGAACACTCGATTCATTACAATCCTGTTGCTTTAAGTGAATGCTGTGGTGGCTGCAGGAGATCAATCCTTAGCAGAAAGAGCCGGCTCCTGGGTGGCTGGATGAACACTTGGCTGGATGAGTTACCAAAGACTTAGGAGCTGGAGGGAGGAAGGGGAGCTGGAGGGAGAAAGGGTATCTCTCCTGTTCTTGTAAGAAAAAGGCAGCCTAGGACCCTCATGTGTTGGGAGAACAAACTGATTTCTTCCATTCCCCCAGCTCTGTCACCTCAACTCTCAGAACAAGTGACATCTTCCCACCTCTGCTGTGGAGAAACACGCAGTGGGAGGGTCCCTCATTCAGCCTCCCTTCTGTTGATGTTCCATAAGATCTAGCAGGTGAGCAGAAATGATATGACATAATTTCTATCGATGATAGGGAGCAGAGTATGAGGTTGTTCAAAGTCTTTCAGGTAAGACTTTCCTTTGCTTTCTCATCTGAGTCAAATCTTGCCGTACTAATCTTCTAGATCTCCAGTTTGCTTTCTGAAAGTAGACCCTTAAATGCAAAAACAGATGCAAATCCCAAGCTTGTTGGGAAGCTATGTGATTTTTCACATGTTCAAACAAAATTCTCTCTATTCCTCCTTTGACCTTATTGCCAGGAACTTCTTAAAACACTTACCATTTCATAGAAATGAATTTAAGTCATGTAAACTCAATGCTGCTGTTCTTCTCATCTTTTTTTTTTTTTTCTGTGTCAGTATTCTCACTTCCTTCTGTCTTCCTCTTTTATTCTCATCCTTACCTACTGGATTGTTGTCTTCTCCAACCTTATTCCACTTTCTCATAGTCTTTGTTCAGTTTTTCATGCAGGTCTTCAAAAATGTATCTATTCTTCCAATTTCTTTTACCTTTCATTTTCTATCTGCTCCCACTTCCTTCAAATTGCTTATTTATACTGTGGTCCAGCTTTCAAATTCTTATCAATTTCCCTGCACTTATGCATAGTGCCACCCCCTCAGCTGATCTATTTCATCTTGTTGCATTTCCCTCATCTCTCCCATATTTCTGTTTGTTGAGAAAGACAAAGGAGACTGTATTTGAATGGTAAAGACATTCTGGCAAAACAACAGCACATTTGGAAAAATCCATTCTTTATAGCCAGGAATGGCACAGTCTTAAGCTAAGTATTGTCATAGTATCCTTCAAAAAAGGTGGGAAGTAGGTGGGAAAAATTTGTTTCACTCCTAAGCTCAGCACTGGATCCTTCTGTGTAAGAGCACATGATATTTTACATTCATCACAGTCAGTTAATGAGAACAGTTGATGGTAAAAAGAGCATTTAGGAAGCGGTACATTCATGCAATATATAAAATTCTTCATTCTGCCGCACCCATAGAAAAATGCTGTCTGGTTTTGTGCCTTGCAATACATTAACCATTAGCCCAACACCTGAGTAGCTGTTAGCTGGCTCTGTTTGCTGTCTGGGCAGGTGATAACCACACCTATCCTTATGAAGAGTCCTTAACATTTTCCTGGAAGGGGCATGAATAGTCTGGATTTCTGAAACTTTTACCTGGTGAAGGACTAGGAATTTGTTACAGGCACATAGCATACATTTGGATCATTACCAAAAAACCACCATCTCCCAGATTCCTTCAAACATTTGTAAATGCAAAATAGATTAAGCACTGACCCCAGAACAACAGAATAATTCATGCAGATGTGAAGCATCATAATCAGCAATTGGTCAGACAATATCAAGTAAAGGTAGATTTTATCCTCTTTTCACTGCTGCTCACTTGCTTCTGTAACCATTGGCATTTCACGACCTATGTTTGGATTCATGACCTATGTCTGCCAGAGAAACTGGCAGTAGAGAAATTATATTCTCAAGGTAACTAGCAAAAGTGAAGGTCTCTGTAGGCTTTGGAACTGTGAGTCTTCAAACAAATAGTAGTGTGCCAGTTTCTCAGACATATCACAACCCTTGGATATTGCTTCAGGACATTGCTTCAGGACATCCAAATAGCAAGCCTGAATTTCTTGAATTTGTGGTGTTCAGACCGTAGCTGACAGCCACAGCTCTTTCACACTCTTAATTCCCATTACTTTTTACATTATCCTGGTGCCTGGGAGTCACAGTCATGGATTTGGGTTCCCCACGTGCTGGCTTGGGGAGCACCCTGCAAGATAACTAGTCACTGACTCCAGAAAGTGTTCTGACCCCAAAACTGTCCAGGAATGCATACTACTAAGCCTCATCTGCCAAGAACAGTGTGTATATATATATATATGTCTGTGTGTGTGTGTGTAGATAGATATATAGATAGATACAGACACACACATATATATGTACATATATGTATATACACACACAGAAGATTCTCTTCCTAAACAGGTCATACCGTGGAAATCACCCAGCTGAGCCACATGAAAAGGGTGCAAACTGGTCCAGGATACAATTAAGAAAATTTCTGTTTGCATGAGAGTCTTTTGCTCAGGAATACTAATCCCCTGACAGAAGGGCTGCTTAAGAATGCAGTAAAGATTGCAAAATCACATAAGAATGCACAAAGACTTTAAGCAGGGTTATAAAGATAGTAGTATTTATTAAAAGACACGTTCTCATGCATCTCAGGGCACCACATCCAAGGAAAACAATTAAAATATTTAACAAGCGTGTGAATTTGGAGCTCAGAGGTCTGATGCTCTCTTAACATGTAAGTGATGTTTATTGTCCAGTAGATGAAAAAAAAGTTTTATATCCCAAATGGCAAATTAGATCATTGAAATGCTCATTAGGTATGATGCCTATTTTGCTAAGAAGGAAGCAGAGGGTGTAGCATTTATGTATTGACACGAGCTTTCACGGCCAAGCCATGAACAGCATTGATGGTACCTGGGATTGTAGGTTAGGCATTCCTGGGTCTCAGTCCTGCGATGAGATTTGGAAATTTTTTGTCCATCCACTAAAGAGTAAGCAAAAGTTCTTGAATATCAGAACAACCATCAAGCTTTAGCCCCATCAGATGGAAACAGGAAAATATAAAGCAGTACAAGCCCTAAAGCCACATTTTGTGTCTTGGAGATGGAAGTTACGAACCGCAGAAATCCTGTGTCAGCAGATCTCAAATCATGCCAGGCACGCAGGGAATAAAGAGATTATCAAAACCAGGATGAACTAAGCCCATGACGTGCAACCCTGCAAATGATCTGCTATTCAACTGATGCCAGCACAGAGCTTTCAACACCGTGGACAGATGTTTGAAATGCTTAATGGGAGCAAGAAGCAACTGCCTCCGCATGTTGAAGCTGCTCCTGGAGCATCCTCAAGTGCTTGGCCGGGCAAGTTCAGCAGCAGTTTAATTTTCTGTTCCCAGAATTATGACTTCCTACACAGGCTGCCAGAGACCCTGCTGCTGATCTGGGTGAAATGCTCAGGTTTTATGTTTTTGAATAAGCAAGTCTCTGGGCAGCTGCATGATATCTGTTTGTTTTTCATATATACAAACAGGGCATCTCTAAGTACTGAATCTGAAAACAAACACGAATATTTGTTACAGAGGATATGTATTCACAGACTACTAGGTCCCCATAAATCCAGTCTTACAGTATATTAAGAGAAAATAATGCATTTAGTCAAGTGATCTATATCTTAATAAAAATACAGTGGTACATATTTCCAGCCACTGCAAGTACATAATCTTAAATACATCCCCTTAGGTACTGGGGAATGGTACTCTTTTCATCATCCCATTTTACTGATGAGAAAATGAAGACTGCATCTTCTTGCAAGAGGAACTTGTCATAATTTACATCTGATCTCTGGCAGTGAGAGAAATCCCTTTACTGTAACTTGAGTTAGCTTTACGCCTGCTTTGGGTGTACATGATTCTTTCAGGACCTTGAAGTGGGAACAGGACTATTTGACCTAAGGCTCAAATGATCAGCTAGCATAAACAAGCATGCTTTTCTCTGTTTGACTGGAACAATGAAAATACAAATGATCATACGTTCTTCCTTTTTTAATTCTATGGGAATCTGAAACTATTAACCACTTCAGACCTGCCTTTCTTAATAATTTTTGTTAGGAGAGCTTGTTTAAATGGATAATAATATCAAAACAGTAAACTTCACTTTATTGGCCTATAAAGTCTGTTTTTGCTGCCAACTGATTTCTTTTTGTTATATTCATTGCAGAAAGTTTTTTTCAAGGATTATTTTTTCCTGAGATGCATAAAATCTAGATAATAATGTCCTAGGTTGAAGTTTTGTCCTTTGCCTCAGAAGTTCTGGCCCTACAAATTTTTTTTTTTCTCTTAATTTGCAAAGACAAATAGAAAAGTCTTAATTTGGTCCTGATATTGGAAATTCAAAGACCACACAAGCATTGTCCTCTCCACATTACATATTGAACTGCCTGTACAGCTGTCTCGTGGACAATGTAGTTTATGGTACAGATGTTTACAGGAGAATAGAAGAACAAGGAAAATATTTCACTTTCCAGAAGATTTTTACTCTGTACTTATGAAAGCCGAGCTCCCCATCAAAGGAATCTTTGGTCACCTTTTCTCCATCATGATCAGTCCCGAGTGAAAAGGATGTATCACAAAAGAAAAATGGACAGACTGATATTCTCCACGCCTGCACACCGAACTTCACCTGTAGAAAGGCTGTTAACAGTGTTTAGAAACAGAGTACACCATTAATTATTCTTGAGGCTTGTCTCCCAAAGAAAAGGGCTGATTGAAAAGTGTTGGATTTTTCCTACAGAACTTTCTATAACCTGCTTTGTTTAAAATGTCACCGAAGCTACAAACTGCTTTGGATATTCACAGAAAAGTCCAGAAAAACCTCCTCTGGATATTTGAATAGAGGTGTCTGGGGATCTTGAAATTTATGGGGAGATGTTAATATCTTCATGATGAAAATCGTTTTTCAAGCTCTCAAAGTTTTTTTTCTAGCTCCTCATATTTCTCCAGACTTGTGATTTCAGACTTCAGTCATCATTCTTTCCCCAACCCTTAAAAACTGATGTATTAGTCTTCTTCACGTTCTTTATTCCCTGTTACTGGAAAAATAAATACAATTGCTCCTGCCTGAAACATTCTTTTTCCCAGTAAGCCACTCCTCCCCCCGGTCCAACACTGAATTTAAATCTGATAAACATGGTGAAGAATCATACATTTTGTGGGATACCAGGTCATTAGGGAATTAGCAAGTACCCTTCTTGTGTTTTACAGCAGTGCTAATAAAATACATAATTGGTAGAGTTATTTTTTTCTTCTTTGTAGTCAAAGGCAATTGAACATTATTTACTGTGTGGACAGTATGAGTCTGAATAATATGAATTATAATCATAAAGAAGCTTTTAGGTGAGTGGGAAATAACAGCTAGGGTTTTTTTCCCCACCTTAAAAAAACAGCAAGCAAACCCAGGAACACAACAAATACAATGCCATTTTAGTGCATTTCTGGGAATACTTAATTAGAACTACACAGTACAAGTCAATATTAAAGCTCCATAACAAATTTATACCTTTTAAAAATTCACTGGGATTCAAATCCAAACAAAAGCTGCTAAGTGACAGAGAAATAATAGAATTACTGCTGTATGCTAGGATACTGGCTGTAACAAAGAACCATGCCATTCTTTGTTGTCAGTTCCACAGAGGTTCCAGAAAAATTTATTCCTCTTGTGCTCCAAAAGAGAAAGACAGAAATACAAATTCTCCTTAACCTTGTCCAGGAGTATGTGACACCCCTCTGTACAGGTGTTACATACTTAAATACTTCCTAAATGGAGGGCTAGTCAAAGAGTTTAGAGGAGCAGACTCTATATGGCAAAAGATCAATGCTTTGAACTAATTTCTCAATTTTTTTAAATATGGGGGCGTGTCATACAAGATGCAAATGGCAAATAACATGCCGAAGCACACATGAAAACTGTTAATAAATAAAATTTTTAAGACTTTCATGATCTTTTACACCACACAGCTTCAGCAGCAGCTTCAACACCCCTTCTACAGACACCTTTCATTTTCATAATAATCATTCCATTTTGTTTCCATATTGAAACACATCCAAATTCAGCCAGCTTCATGTAGAGAAAACCTAATATCTGTATTACAAATAAGCTGATCTGCAAGAAATCTGGATCCAATCAACTACATCTACAATTTGGCTTCAAATTCTTTCTACATGATATTATTGTTATGTAGAAACATTTTTCTCCTTCTACCCACCCAGTATTAAAAAATACGTCCAGACTATTCACAGCTCAGCCGCTGACAGATCTTTCTGTTGGCACTTGACAAATGCTGCAACACACCTTCCACATTCATTCACAGCCTTTCCTTCTGACCTGTCCATTTTTCTCTCTGACTGTGCTTCACATCTGATGCAGCTTTTCCTCCTCCCATGCATCAGCCTAAGCTGAGCTCTCTGGATTACCCAGAGCTGACTCTCTCGCTGACCCTTCCTGCGTCCGACTCCTGCCTCCACACGGCCAACCACGCCAGATTTTGCTTTCCTAGCCAGCACCATCCACCTTTTCCAGGCTCTCCTCTGAGACACGGAAGGAGTGCCCAGGGAATGGGCAGCAGCCACGTCGTTTGTGAGTATGCTTGGCAAAATACTCGGGGTGGTTGTGTCCCTGCCACGCTCATCATTATTGTCTGATCACTACTTTCTTCTCCAGACGCCGCTGACTTTCAAGGAAGACTTAGTGTTTGATGTTGCAAGACCCTGCAAAATGTCCTCTATGTTGCACCCGTGCAGTGAGTTTTGGCTGGTGGATGTCCCCAGCCTGCTGGGACCCGTCACATTGGCATCACTGTATTATAACAAAGAATCCAGAGCTACAGCAGCACCAACCCACAGTGTTCTGACCTGACTTTTTTTTTTTTAAATTCCAACTTTTGATTTCCTTTGGTCTTATTAACTTTTTAGCATCAGGTAAAGCCGGGTTTTTAAACCCGATGACACTACAGGGCCATGAGACAGAACTTATGAAAGCCAATATTGGGATGCTACATGCTGCATAAAGTGCCCTAAGCAGGATGTTTGCATAGCTCTTCCACGGTGGCTGGTTGAGCAAAGACATGACATACAGACTGTGTTTATAAAATGCCTCATAACCAAAAGTTTTGTGCAAGGGAGTTACTTGGCAGAGGCATAGAACAATTTTAATATAAAACAAAACCCCATGAGTTTGGTTAGTACTTAGAAGTGAAAGCTATCCCCAGGCCACCTCTAATGCACAGGCATCAGGAGAGCCAAACAGCACCTTCTTGGAGAGAGACTAGGAAAAGAAGGTGCTAAATGAGAAAGAAGATCTTTACAGACCCTTAGCCCCCAGCACTTACTAGAAAACCAGTAAGTTTCTCAGTCAGAATACCTCCATGGAGAAACAGCATTTCACAATCCAATGTTAATTATCCCTTCTTTTGTATTAAATTCTACATCAGTGACCTTGCTGGTTTTCAGAGAAAATGTGAATAAAGAAAGGTTTTTCATTCTTGCTGACATTCATATTTCCTACGCACATTGAAGTCTGAATGTGTTTTTAAAAATTCAAACATAACCAAGACGTGGCAAAGCAGATCATACATATTAAAGTGCAGTGTGGATTGCACACTGACGTCTCTGTATCTATGTAAGCACAAAGCTGGAAACCAGCCTCTTCTCAGAGATGCTTTGACTAAGCACATGCATCCTAGGTGTTTAAGTATTTTGTGGCGTAGGTTTTCACCCTTTAGGTTTTGGTGTGTGAATTTAATTATCAAAATAAATGTTTGTGGGTGAGTTTTGGTCTGCAGACTTCAATTTAGCACATGGATGAAAATGGGACAGACTCAAATCTAATTTACACTGTAAAATGCAGCTGGATGTACTGAAGTACAGCTGGGATGCACAGGCATGGAGTTTTTCATTGGTTACAAATATTATGAAGTATCTGAGCATTTCCAAAAGCAGTGAATATAGCACTATGAAGTCACATTTTATTTTTTTAACATTCCACTTTGAGGAATGAAAGGTAGAAAAACCTCTTTTTAAAATGCAGTTTGTTTTACCTTTTCCAGCAAAATATTTCTTCCCCTTTCTATATAATTTGTGTTGAAAAGAAATGATCAACTTGATTGGATTTACTTTTTTATATGCACCACATATCAATGCAATCCTGAGAAGAATTTTATGTTCCATAATCCTGTCCAGAAATGTTTTTATCATGAAATAATAATTGCCCCCTTGAAATCCAAATCTATAACACTTAATTGACACATTAACTCTAAAACGGTTAGAGAATGTGTGGAACTATTTTCAGTTGCTATCAATTGCACATGACTGTGCTTCTGAAGCACTTAGCACACAGGGTTTGCTGATGCATTTTCTGAAGGGGATAGGTTTTGTAGAATGGTTATTTCTGTAAAGAAATATATCGTAGCTTTTTGCCTTCCCTTTCCATAATGCACACAGTAACATCTGGGAAAGCTGAACACATTGTAAAAAAGACAGACCATATAAAATAAATTGAAACTGTATTTTAAGACCATTTTACATTTGTATATCAAGACATTTATGTATCAAGAACACAGGATGCACAAATATTTTCTCATTTGGCTCCTGAGTTGAAGATGACATGATTGGAAAAAATTGCTTATACAACTAAAATTCCATCTGAATAGCTGTGTGTGTGATTCATGCCATTCTATTCAAAATATAATTTTGGTCTCCTTTCATTTGCCCTTGAAAAGCTTTTCAAGAGAATCTTAAGAAAAGGAGGGAAAAGATGTAGAAAAATATGAACATCTTTCTTCTCACTGTATTTAAAGGAGCACCAAGAGAGCTCATTGTGGTTATAGGCCATATCCAAAAAGAGCTGGGGTACAATGGAATTTAGCAAGAGATTAGGTGCCTAAATTGTAATCCCAAGAGACTTTCCTGTCCAAATCCCTCATGTCTTCCTTAAAAGACTCTGAGGTCAAGAGCAAAGCAACGGGCTTGTTTTTACAGCGAATAACTCGTCCTACAGTGAGCCCTGGTGCACGATGCGACCTGGCCACGGCAGCAGGGGCCATGCTCAGGGTGGCACCAGGCTTGGTGGCTCTTCTCCCAGCAGTAGACAGCCCTCTGCCACTTCTAGTTACCACCAGACTGTGCAGCCCTGGCCTGAGCTGGGCTCCAAAAGTCCTTCCCTAAAAGGAGACTGGAGATCATTTTCTCACAAATTGAAAAGGCGGATGTAAAGACCCCCAAAAGACTACACTAAAACAGAGAGTCAGCCAGCCCAGGATCACAGTCACTAAAGGAAGGTGGTTTTTATGATGTGATGAGAAATAACTCCATCTTCCAGTAGGGCTGTGACAGGTCTCCTCTGAGCAACACAGATGACATCAGCAGTCAGAAGACCGAGGAGGTGCCCGTCAGGTGCTCATCATTTCTTTGGATGGGTATGCACACCTCTCATCAGCTGAGCCAGTGACCAATTCAACACATTTACTTGTCATCCTGATTTATTTAACTTTATTTAAAGTTGAGTATTTTCAGCTTCTCTTATGCTGAAAACTAGTGCCTGATCGTAAACAGTGTAAACTTGTCACCTGGTCATGTTTATGCTTAAAGAATTACTGAGTAAACTGTCGAGGTGAGCTGCACTCACACTCCGGGTTAGAGCCTGCCTACCTTTCACACAGCATCACTCCACACCTCAAGGAAAGTAGTCATTGGTGCTTGGATGGACTATCTACATTAAAACAGATCTTTTCCTAGCAAAATGTGTTTCTGGGGCTATTCCTCTAGGCAGATATTAGATCCCATATCTCATATTTCATTCAGAGAATTGCTGAGTATCAGTTTAGTGAACTTACTTTGTTGAGCAGTTGAAACTTGGTGATGTGGTTTGATGCTTACAAAACTCCCGCCTTTGATTTTGTAAAAATACTTATGAAATCTGTGGTGTGGGCACAAAGAGCATGCGGAGTCCAAAACATTCTCATCTTCACTAACACAAATGTTTCTCTCGAGATGCTCCACCACAACTCTACTACAGGCTTCTCTGCTGATGCCCCTAAAGCAGGAAAGGTGGATCAGCTGTTTGATGCTAGTGGCATAGTAGTATGGTGACCTTTTTGTGTCTAGTAGTGTAGGATTGCCTGTTGTGCCCTAAGCCTACTCTCTCAATGCCTTTAGCAGTGGATTATCATGTTCCACTACCTTTTGCTACGTTTCTTTAGATATGGAATCTCCTTCAAGAACACGCTGGAAACAGACTTTTCAAGATCTGGCATGTCTTCAAATCCTGGATATTTACCTTATTTGCCACATGGGAAAAAAGTTACATAGTATATCTGATCTCTCAAAATAAAGTCTGAACAAACCAAACTTTACTGGATGACCAGCCTCTGACCTTGAGCTTCCAGTTCCCCTTCAGATAGATATACCTGTGTGGAAAAATGCTCCCAAAGCCTTAAAAACAAATACAAGAAGCAGAAAGTACTCATTACAAGGCACGCTATGGATTGAAGGAGGTCCATTTAGAAAGAAAATATCTTCTCATCTATGCAGAAATTAATCTTCTGTGAATATCACTGCAGTAGAAGGAGACCATTTGAAACCCTACGTCTGAGTAAACACAGAAAGTCTTTGGCTTTGGTGGGCTTTTTTTATCACTGGTTTTTGTTGCTGGGTTTTTAATAACATTTCTTCTTTCTGTGCCCCACAATGATTTTTAGAGCATGGCCATTAGGCCTTTAACATTGTCATGCAATAGAAGGAATAAAGTCTGGTTTGCCAGGGCCAGACAGACCTTGTGCCTGTTACAGACTCTTCCTCCATACTGCTCTCCTGAGTCTCTCCTAACAGGGCAGAGACAAGGGTGTATCACAGCTGCTCACCTGGAGCTAACTCGATGCTTCAGGTACCAACCAGTCTACACATGCACACGGACTGACTGGATCACTTCTGACAAACACACTGTATCTTTGCAGGGAAAACTCACCCATGGCAGTGACTCGAGCCTCTCTTTCTTCCCACCTTCCCTCTCTGTTGTTTTAGACACTGACTTCAACAGAGGTTAAAGGAAAACTTCTTTGAGACTTCCACTGCTCCGCAGCTGGAAAAAACTGGCTTACAGATTCCAAGTTCTTAAGCAAAAGGGAAGACAGACAGACAAGTAGAGATTGCATAATGATAATTTCCTCAGGAAACCATGTTAAAAACAGATTCCTGAGTCCTTAGATGTAATAATTACCATCATTACCACATAATATACATTTCTATTAGCATTAACTCACTGAATACAGATAACCTTTGGAATTTAAAGTGGATAACGCCCTTTTTTTGGTCTTTTAAAAAGAATTAAATCTGAGGCAATTAAGAGTCATTGAACATGGAGATCCAGCTTTCAAATTTGAATGCCAAAATTAGCAAGCTTTCTATATTTAGGTGTTTAACCTATACGCTAGATTTTTGTCACACCCCCAAGGATTCTGCTGGAAATTTCAAAAGCCAGGTATGGTCTTGGTCTCCTTAATTCACACAAAGATATTTGAATGGCAAACATATATCACATCTGTATTGGTTATACACAGATTGCTGCACAGATTCTCAGTATAAGGGTCTTATATTTGTCCAGGTAGGAAAAACTGTACTGCCTGCTCATGATGAGGCAAATAACAGATCGGATAGAGCATATAATAATAATAATAATTTTTATGTGATCACAAGCAGTGGAAATGTATGGAATAATTATTCTCAGTTCTTACACTGATAAACTTCATATGAAGGGAGTAGGTGACAATTTCATAGCACAATGGAGAGGATATTTCTTCATACAAGAAGTTCGAGTTCAGTGGTTGAAGTTCTTGTCTCTGGAGGTTGAAGATGCTGACAAGGGGACACAAAACCACCAGTGATCCCCAAGCCACAAGGTATTCTGGAAAAGGGTCTATTTCTTGGGCATCTGCTGCTGACCACCACTTCTTTAGTTTCTTTGTTTTGTGAAGAAATAGGATTTTATTTAGTCAAGTCCCTTTTAATCGGCTATTTTGTAAGAAAGGAGCATTTTATCCTGTTATTTACTTTCATACTAATTGCTTTTGCATAATTTCTGTTCAGAAGTTGTCCATCATAAGGCGTTATTTGTATTTCCTCATAAAAATTAACACTTTCACAACTGCGGAAAACACGGCAGTCAGGAGGCACCAAAAGCATCTTTTCATCAGAACATATTTCATTCCTTAAATACAGCTTCACACAGTCCTTTCATACTAATGCTTTATAAATTAATCATCACAAATGGATGCCAAGTAGGTTATACGTTTTCTTGGTGAAGGGGAAAGGCAAAAGGCCAACCTCCTCTTTGCTCTACAACAGAGGCCTCCTGTTTATATCTTGCTGCCTGTTTAATAGGAAAAGTTATGTTTGCATTTTCAAGAAAGTTCCCATGTTGTTCCTGGGTAGGTAATATGAGACACTTTCCTAAATAAAATGCTCTTGGGTTGTCCTTGTTTTGAAGCAAGCTAGTTAAGGGTGCACCTATAAATACGGAGAACATCCCATGCTCATAATTTGTTTGCACAAAGCAAACCATGTTCAGGCAAATAAAGTTAGTATAATACAATGCACTTCATAGGAAGAAGAGGAGAATATTTTTCACATTAATGTACTGAAAAATGCCATTTCAGATTGATGATGAGGGTCCAAATGACCTCCAGCACATGAAACACCAAATACAAGAGAATGTAAGCATTTTTAAATGAATGCAATATTTCATTGTTTTATGTGGGGGAAAAAAAGGTTTTATAACTTCAATTAAGTTTTAAATAAAAATTATAGTCAAAGAGAATATTTCAGTCGAATAAGAATCAATTCTATTTTCTTGTCCAGACACAGAATTGACTCATTCATTATTTGCAGAGCTCTGCTTGTAGGTAAAGTCAAAAGGGGACATTTGCATAAAATTACATAGAATTGACTTCTTTAAAACC
This sequence comes from Lepidothrix coronata, assembly GCF_001604755.1. NCBI lineage: Eukaryota > Metazoa > Chordata > Aves > Passeriformes > Pipridae > Lepidothrix > Lepidothrix coronata. The sequence goes on from NW_016690476.1 coordinate 264,205, forward strand.
TGAATATTACCTAGATAAACTTCTAAGTCCACACTTACACAAAAATACTTAGAATTTACTTTGGCAAAAGCCTAAATCTTATCTAAGGTTCACTGATTTAGGCACCCACATGATACGTATGCCTAGAGAAGGTACTCACACTTGCCAAAAATTGTATGCAAATTCATTATTTCCTCAAGTCTATCTAATTTAGTGATTCTTACCTGCACAAAGCTCAGAGCATATAAAATAATTTTAAACTTTATCTAATACAGATTGCTTTCAAATCTACACCAGACCAAACAATTAATTTCTTGTGTCTCTATATTCAGAAAGGCAGCTTTTATACATTGTAAAATTAAAACAATATCAAGAGAATACCAGAATTGTGTGGAGACCCTACAAAGGTCTTAACCTACAAAGGTTTTAATTAAGATAAATTAAAAAAAACAAAGCCTTTAAGCTCACTGAATTACCATTTTCAAGAAAGAAACAATCCCTGTTTGCTGCCAAAGTTTTAAAGACCAAATTGTGGAACCAGGCAGCTCCCCCAGTCATACTGGGATGGTGAGAAATTCTTCTGCCAGTAAAGAGGAAACACTTTATTCAGTTTATTCAACTAATTTAGTCCAATGCATGAAACTACCAATAGCCTGAACGAGATATTAAGAAAAAAAGCGACACCAAAATTTAAGATTTTTTCTGTTCCTATGAAACTAGACTATAGAACCTGAGCAGCAGAAAGTCTTGGTGATCAGAAACAATCCTTTTGTTTTCATTTCTGCACACATTGCTTACTTGCTTCACTAGATGCATTCATTTGGTGTCTAAATCTTATTTTAACTTTCGAAAATTGATTACATAGCCAACACATTTATGATAGTGCTACTGCTTCACAGAAATACCTTTTTTAATGCCATTTTTGTTCATTTTAATTGAATTCCTGCTCTATTCAAAAGCAATTTGACATCAACCATAAAGAAAAGAAACATCACAGAGTAACTTAGCAAGGAACCATTGACCATTTTAAACACAATAAGCTACAAACTGTTTAAATAAATATTCATTGATATATAATAAGTTTTTTATTAGCCCTACATATGGATCTCAGGACTAAGAGTTCATTAATTTGACAGTCAAAATATCTTGGTTCTTACCAAACAATAACAATCTAATATTCTTAAAAAAACTAACATTACTATTATAAAAGAAAAAACAAAACAAACCAAAACAAAACCCCGCCAAAACTACTTACATCAAGCTTGCTTGCTCGTTGATGTAAATCAATCCACCTGGAAAAAAAAATATGGCTTGGACTACCTTAAAGTCTTGTGAGATGATAATTTACTTTCTGTAAAGATTCCAGTTTCCAGAGAAGCCAAGACCATGCAGACTTGTTCTGGAGGTGCAACAAAATGATGCTGAATCTCCTATCTCTTAGGCTGGTCTAAAATAGGTCTGTCATTTGGAATGTTTTCTGATAACTGACTTTTTCTAGATGAATCATAACGTGACGTTGGAAACTTTACGATTACATCAGGGACGCTGCACCATGCATTGTACACGACCCACATACTGAGGGAGAAGAGTACAAGCAGGAAGGAATGCCTTTTGCAGCTGCTGAAACTCACCTTGTCTCATTTTATCCACTGTGTGCAGCCTAACTCACTTAGAAGACAGATGTAAAACCAGCAGCACCCTGCAATCCACATGCTACTTGCTGTTACTGCTTGAGTGCCCACGAAATGGTAAAACAACGATGAAATATGCTGAGATAGGCAGCTGAAAAAACTCCAGACCAAAATATTCTGAGACAGGTTTAGATTCGTAGAAATGCTCGCAAGATATTTAAGAGATTCCGACTAAAGTATCAGTCCTATGAGAAAATGTGAGTGAAGTACTTGAGCAAAATTGGCCTGATTTTCAGAGACACTCAGCAGTTTGAGCTCCCATTTAGTTCTCCTCTATGATTACATAAAACAGCCTATTTGTGTAATCTACAGACTTGAAAAAAAAAGGTCTCCAGTGATCTTTCATAAAAGTATCTTGGCAGATAAATGTGAGTAACAAAAGAGACATTGTCTGTCTTTCTTGAAAGTGAGTGCTGTAAGACCAATAGCTTTTCCAACTGCAGTTATAAGCATTTTATTCAAAGGGGGTGAAACTATCCACAACACTTTTAATGTTCTCTTTTCCTTAAGGTGTATTTCTGTTTAGTGGCTTTCCTCCAAGTTTTTCCAAATTGCTTTGTGAAGTGATGAGGAATACTTGATGGAAATAGGAACAGCAAATACTACAGAGAAAAGACAACAAAGACTCTGAAGTCTTTGAGAAAAGAAGTCAGATCTGCTCCAAAATGTAATTTTGTTTTCTTTCTGGTTAAAAAGGGAAATGTTCTGCTTCGGCATGTTTTGCCTAAAAAGGACACAATATTTCTTCTTGGTGTGCAATTATCTGGCTGAAACACACACTATACAAGTGTGTATTTATATAAACATGTATACACCCCAACATACACACATATGTAAGTACACATACGTATCAGTGTATATATATCTGCTTCCCACTGAATGCAGTTTATGGTTTTACTGCTTTAAATTTTTTTATTTTCACTCTTACTTCCACATTTTCATTTAAGAAGCAGAAGTCACCGTCTTTGCGACTCAGGAGTCCACTGCAGACTCTGAAACCCAAGAGTATGTTTCCTGTTGCCATCAGGACAACAGGACCTGTCATTAATTAAAGAACTAGGAAATTGTGGCACTGCCTACTGGCTACACAGACCCCAGGCACGAGTTTGCTTCCTCACCTTCAAGTGCTGTCCCCTAGAACCCTTCACTGTAAAGGGAAACTGCAAGTGGGAAATGGAAGTGCACAATGCCTCACCCAGGGAAGACAAGAGCCAAGCCCTGGGAGGTCCTCCTAGGGCATCACACGACTCTGCAGGGCCCAGGAGCAGCAGAGAACTCAAGCAATGCTCAGAGTGCCAAGGCTGTGGCATGGATGCCAGGGACTACAGGCTAATATGCCTGCAAAATCTCTTCCCACACAATGCCTGGGGCTACAGGTTTGCCTCTGTCTTGTGATGTGACACAGAGATTAAAGATAGAGGGTGTTAGGGAGTCACCTGGGCAGAAACCAGGTCAGACCACAACTTGCCACCATTACAATTACAGTTCCCTTCTCATTGAACAGGCCAACACTCAAACCAGAGCTGTTCCCAAAGATCTAATCTTCATTCTGCCCACTGATAAAACTAAAAGAGCTGTCAAGAAACTTGCATTAGCACAAAGAAACCAGGAATATTTTACTATTGACTGGTATCTTTCCTGCAGGATCTGGAGAAAAAAGTCAGTTCAGAACAGACTTTAGGTTGGAGCTCTCCACTGGGCTGTGATAGACAAATATCAGTCTCTGGGTCACAACAGGCAGGGAAGCAACTCAAGCAACTCAATTCCAGGTGGAGCAGGTCTTAGCACTGCTGTCCTTTACAGTGGAAAGTGAGGGTGCACAAAGGAATACAGTTTTGTCACGATGCAGAGGGGAAAGGCCAGTGGAGAGCAAACCCTTGCTTCCTTCCATCCTGCTGAGGTCATTCTCATCACTATCACTCCCTGCCCGCTCTGCCCTCAGACCTTGGAATATAATACATGTAATTGATTTCATATTAATCTGTATTGGAACTCAGCAGAATGTTATGGGCTTGCTTTCTTTTCACAAACCCTTAATAAGGGCAGGTAGAGAGACTGGATGACAGGTTAATGTTCATAACTGCCTTAAGCCCAGGACATTCTGTACCCAGCCAAAAAAGCACACAGGTTGTATATCTACATCTGTGAAACAGAGATAGAATTAATGCAGCTAGTATTTCTTATTCATATAGCCACTTCAGAAGAAAATGCTTCTAATAGGATGAATCCCAAGTACTAGATAAGACAAATAAGATTTCCCCAATGACCACCTTCAATCTTTGTTTACAACATCTCAGAAAGAAAAGGAAAAAAAAAAAAAATCCGTGACTCAATTATTTATCTACCTATTATTTATTCATTCACCTAGTACTATCTCAGTAAACTAGCATGTGGTTTGGCTGCTCAGCTTTCCACTAAGGATTCTGGCCAAACACTCCTGCACAAAGGAAAGCCAGGGAGTATTTTCATTTGAAAACACAAAGAAAGCAGCCATATCTTTTCTAATCTCTTTCATTACAGCTTTAACTGGTGATGGATGTACTCCAGACAATCTAGTTCAAGCTTGGTTAAAGTCTTGAAATGTTTGGAGACTTCTGAAGTACCCTCATGCTCTATTGTGCCCCTGAAAGCAGCTCCCAGAAAACCTCCTTATCTCTGGAATATACTGAGAAGGTGTATTTGATTACACATTCCAAATACAGAGAAGAAGAAATGAATGTGGGCTTACATACACACACACACACAAAACCCTGCCCATGTAAGCTGAACTGGTTTATTTGAGGATATTGTTATTCTCAGAAAGTGCAGCTCCAGCAGGCTTGCTCTGTCTCATTTTGAGTTCCCCTATTTTGCTTTTTGCCTGAGAATCACAGCTCCTGCCCTGACTATGCAAAACCTGCTGCTTTCACTTCACATCATTTCCCCAAAATTCATTCCTCTCTCTATCTTGTTTCTCTACAGCGAAGGAAAAAAAAAAAAAAAAGACGTGTCACAATAAACAAAGTATCAGGTTTTGTATCTCATCACTGTCAAAAAAAGGGAAAAATCCATGGGGAAGGAAGGATTTGCCCAAAATCTGGTCAGGTTCCAGTAAATAAAAATATCCAGAATGTGGTAAAATCCTTCCACAAACCTGGGCCAGTCTTCACCATTAAAGCATCTCACATCTCTAGTCTTTACTACACCATCTTGTAAACCATTTTTAGCTGGAGTTCAGCATGAATGCACCAAAGCTGAGCCACCACAGCAACTGCCTATTACAGTGAACAAAGAAGGGAAAAAAGCAAACAACCCCCAAGCATTCAAACTAAAAAAGTCAGACGTGGAGGAAGCCAGCTCTCAGTGTAATAAATGTAGTGGGGAGGGTCTGAGGGGTAGTGACATGGCTTCCTTACTCAAGAATAGAGTTGATAAGAGGCTGAAAAATCTAAATGACCTGAGGAAGCACGGCAAAAAGCAGTTTGTTGGAAGAATGAGGTTTGGGGTATGATTGATCTGCACTCAAGCACTCAGGGAATCCATATTTTAAGCACAACTGGTATGTTCTGAGGACAACTATGGTTCACTAAGACAGTATTCTCTGGATATATAGAGGCTCTGAAGTACTAAAGAACTGCGTCAGTCGTACTACGTAATAAATTTCATCTATTAAATGGGTTATAAAAGTCCTGATTTAAAAAAAAAAAGTTATAAATTTGTTTTAGAAATGGAAACCTTCAATACTCAATAATACTGAAATACAGAGTAAGATGGCTAACTATGACTCTGTAGAGTACAGCTAAAAAAAAATAAATTTTTGTTTTTCAAGTCATTGCCTTCACAAGAGGAGACAAAAAATATTATGGGAAGACACACAGAGAGAGTTGTTTTCACTTATAGCAAGGCAAATTAATCCATTTATTGTGACCCTTGTCACTTCAATTCCCAATCCCAAGGACTGGTTATAAAGTTCTTTAAGATCCCAGGAGGTAGCATAAGGTAAGGCACCCAAGTCCTAAGTAGTACAATACTATAAAACTGCAGTTCACCTTGACTATAATTTAAATCAAAATTAAGCACTGAGTGCCATTTTTGTGGCAAGATGATTTTGCCTTGGCTTTTGTACAGGGATGATGTTTACTTACAGTATATTTATTATAACAAAAAGACTATGCCTAAAGAATTGAAAGAATTTCAGGGTTTGTAATAAACCAAACCTCTCTAATGACTCGGTAATTAATGTAATGTAATTCAGGAATCCAAAAGATCTAGAGATTTTAATAAACTGAAACACTTCACTGCATTTGCTCTGGTGCAGGCATGTCCTGCTTTTACTTTCTTATAAATTCTCTCTGGACTAGCAATTTACCTAAAACTAGAGTAACTGAGCATATTTGTATTAATACACATGTATTAACGTGTCTCACTAGGTCAGTTGTGTAGAACCCAAATTTTCTCATTTCAGGAAAAAAAAGACAATAAATTAACTATTGCGCTTCAGAACTCTAAGCTTTTGTATCACACTCATACATCTCATAATATGACATCATGGTGGCCAAACACAAACCGTGACAAAGTTAATTTCTGGAGAGACAGATGTACTTTTGGTACGAGCTGACTTATTTTCTGCAAGTACCTCTGCCAGTCCTGGCAATATCAGCAATGTCAGTGACACTCAGATGGCACAGTATGCAAAGCACTTCTAAAACAGGAATATCTGGCTTTTGGGGGGGTGGGGGAACCAAAACAAAAAGCAACCAACTCCTGAAAAGTTGCCTTCCTTGTAACTCACCCCCATTCTCACGCTTGCACTAAACACTTCGCCCCGCAAAGCAAGCTGTTAAAAACCTCTGTGTGCCACTGCCCAGCCTTGATACAGTTGCCCTGGAGTGGAACTAAACAAACCACCGTGAACAACACCTTAAGGGCTCGTGTGCCATTCAGACTCTGCTGTCGGACCAGCAATACCAGCAGGACTGAAAAAGAAGGAAATAACTTGCTACTGGATCTTATCTAAGCACAGGACGAAAGGGAGGATGATTTCTTCCCTTGCCAGTGTGATCATTTTAAATAGTTGCAATGAATAGAATGAATGGAAGAATAGTTGCAATGAAAATATTCAAGCTCTAGCGGTTTTGTAAGATAAGAGAGTCCTTTGGCAACCTGGAAAATGCAGAGGTGGACACCAGCATGCCAGGTACTGATGTCTGCAAATAGCCCAGTGAGGATATGTCTCTAAAGACAAGCCTCAGACTGGCTACTTCACTTCAGAAGGATTGGACAAAGCTTGATCAAAAGCCACTGTTATTTCTCATGGATGCCATTTAGGCCACGCTTCCACATTTGCCTGTTGTAATTGTACTTTTATCATATTCTTTATTATTTCTTCAAGCGATTCCTATTTGACAAGGAAAACTGTGGCATTCCATGGCATCCTGTTAAGAAAGCACCTCTCAGTGGAACTTGCAAAAAATTAGGATTGAAACTGCCACTGCCTATCCTTTTAATCTTTTTTCCCCTCATAAACTCATTATGTTTAATATTTCAGTGGACTCCACCAGGGATTTATTACAAATTTTAGTATTTTATCCATATGAAGAGGGATTGATTTGAGCAGGGGTTTTTTTTTAGAAGTTGTTTTCCGATTGAGCATTAAGTGCCCATTGTAGCACTAAGTCCCTCATGGTGTAACAGATGCCTTTGTGTTTTAATTATGTAAGTTCCATGAATATTTATGTATATTAGTTAAAAACAATTCAGCTACAGTAATACTACTCTGTGTTCCCTAGTCAACAAATAAGAAGTGCTCCCCTTGCCACATGCTTATCTCTCTGTTATTAATGTACAATAACAAATTCCAAGCTCTCAGCTGGGAACATTATATTGTAATTGCTTAGTAGGCTATTAGGGCATACCTGTCTGTCAGAATCAAAATGCAGAAAATAACACTGCTGTTGTGGGAAGAGAACAATTGATTTCTCGTGCCATCTCGTGGAAAAGTTACTAACTGCAAGACAATCTCAAACTATTTCACAAGGTTCTGTATAAGCAGAAATGTCTGGAACGTGGTTCAAGCCAGCCTGGCTTCCTACACAAAAACTCTGCTGCTTGCAAAGTAGTAACCTCGTTTGTAAACACCTTATAGTTTCAACAATCTTCGATTATTCAACCTAAAGCCAGTGGCTTGTCTTTCTGCATGATGTGTGGATTGTACATTATAAAGCTTTGATTTATTTTCTTTGCTACAAATTATATTTAGATCTTCCTTCTATAATGTTCGGGTTTATACAGAAAGACACTTCGCTTCTTTAAAAATTCATTGCACAACAGAAGCACTTATTTTCACCTGGAGTGCTGGTTGGAATTTGGTTTTTTACCAGTACTTTTTTGAAAATCACAAACTGACTGTTCTAACAATAAATATCCACTGATTGTTTAATTAAACTTATTAAAATGCAAATTAAAATCCCAAACCAATGGCAATAATTAAAAAAAAGAACAAATTGCCAAAATGATGAAAGATCAGATTTAACTTATTCCATTATCCAATATAATGTCAATTAAGTATAATTGGAAAATGAACAAGCACAAAAAAAAGTCTGAAAACAGATTTTACCACAGAAATTCAAGACAGGAATGAGTTACCTCACACAGAGCTCAAAAGAAGACTATGAAGTGCTATTCTGCAGGGGGTTTAGGACACCTTTGTGTTCTAAGTCCACTTGCAGTCCATCAGAATTTGAAGCACTAGCTAAATCTTCCTTCTGTCCTCTCCCCTCCAGCCATATGATATTTCAGCTGTAAGAAACCTAAACAATTTTCTAAATCTCGTATCTTTAATCTGTAGACACTTCCTAAACTACAGTCACAGAACATGAGTGATAAGCTCCAGGAAACCCCAGTGAGAGCGTGGTGGAAGAACAGTAATACTCGAAGATTTAACCATGCAGCTTTTTTTAGCATTAATGTGAGTCAATACATTTAATCTCTACATTCCATTTTGAAACTACAAGTGAGGGTTTGAATTATTTCCTTTTATTTATGGTTATCCCTTGATAATGTTTCAGCATATGAACACTACCAAGCAAGATGACAGTGGAGCTCAGCAGCATTTACTCATTGTAAAATGAACTAGAATTGCCTGGGTGCAGTCTAATCCAGCAAACATTTCAGGAACTGCTCTATCCCACACTAAGAAGTAACAGGCCCTTCTGCCATATTTCTGCTTCTTTCTAGGGCAGATATTGCTCTCTTACACTGCTGCATTATATTTCAATTGCTCAAGAATTCTCTACAGACAATGTCAAGACCAACAAATTGAGTGATTACTCAAATAAAAGCCTCTCGACATGGCAAGCTACCACGCTACCATACTGCTGCACCGACCTCCTTCAAATTGTACCATTTAAAATCCCCTGACCTATTAAATGCCCCTAGTGCTTTGTCATTGCTGCAATACCTTTGTGCTATAAAGCACACTGGACCTGTCAGAGGGACGTCAGTTCTGTTGGAGGAAAGCAGTTATTCTTTTGACTGTGCCGAGGTCTCATTACATGAGGGTCAATCAAAAGCACGAAGAAACACAGAAGCATCAACTGCAAAGCCACGGCTGTGAGTGGACTCAGACAAGAAACAAGGTGGAATCCCAGCCCCTGTTACCCTGGTCTAAAGCATGTGGCACAGTAGGAGGCTGTACACAGGCTTAAGTTCCGAGCTGGATGCTCTCACCGCCTGTACTGTGTGCCCTTGTTTCCAGAGGCTTTGCAATCTCAATAGCGAGTTAGCAAAGAGCAAGGTGTTGAATTACGATCTTTCCATACAGGCCCAGTCCAAGTCACACTAATCTGAGAGCTGCCATGAATCAATTTTACTCTGACACAGATATTTTGCTTCTTAACGTGGGACGCAGCTTACATACCGTTCTCCACACCGTAAACCTATGAAAAGATTTGCTTCAGTACCTCCTTTCACGTCACTACCAAAACTGTAGTAGGACCTGTTGTAGGTGGTTATTGTTGGCTTTTTTTTTTTTAATAGGAGCAGAAGTGAAGTCATGCTACTGTCACATTAAAATTAATGAGACTATAAAATTAAGTGCTGACAAAGTACAAAATATGATACTCTCCTCCTTTCAGAATGTGTAATGTATGTTCTTTTGTAACGGGGATTTGCATAGGCACCCTTTTCCCATTTGTTTGGGGGTTTTTTTTGCTGCTACTGTATATCTGCTAACCATTGTCTTCTGGTCAAAATCTCCCACTCAGTATTCAATTGCTATAGCATAAATTGCTGTCAAAATGTTACCCCTGGTATCTTCTCAAGTAACTTTCCTCCCTTGCCTCTCACTAGGTCCCCAGGTCCGTACATGCTGAGCATTCCTAAAACACTCTTCTGCTCCAGCATCATTTCCAGACCCCCCCCACATCCTCCTGACCCTGTTGATACTCAGACAGCTTATGGGCTGGGTGAGACAACTGGACATCTGGAGTTTCTCGTGTTGCCAGTCCTAAGCACACAAAACCACCAACCACTGAAAACTACAAGATTTGAACAAATGAAGTTGATTTGAAGGAACTTTCTTGTTTTTGAGACTTCTAAGTCCTGTTGAATCTTGTTTTCCAGGTTGTCTTCAAAGGATTAATTACTGATAGAGTTTCTTGTCTCCAGGTGCGGGGTTTCAAAATTATGTCAGATATTACGTGTGAGACCTCATAAAGCTGTAGCTCCTGCAACCCATTAAAAATTAAATCTACGTACCCTTGACATATAGAGGTCAGTGAAGATTTCTGAGGTCAGCTCGAGTCATGGGACAATTTGGTAACTATGTCAGTGGACCCATATTCAAAGAAACGAAGTACACAATCAGCAGTAACAACAATTCCGTCAGACAAATTAGGTGGTTAATAACACGTAAATGGAACTGCAGTATTCAGATTACGTCATTCATCAGTAATAGCTGTGCAACAGCCACATCGTCAGAGGGAACGCACACACGGATCTAAATGGAAGTTGCCAAACTGTTTTGTTGATAGGGAAGAAAGGCAGGAGAGCTGGATCGTGCTCTCCCAGCTGTGTTGGCTCTGCAAGGTTAACAGAGTGAAAAGCAGTTCAAATTTGATTTTGCCACTGGAAAACCTGCCAGTTTTCTATATTCACATTTCATGGTATAGATAACACCTAACTCTTCTTTTCTATGCTCTTACTTGCTGTCAGGCTTTTTTTTTTTTTTTTTTTTTCCAATTCATTCCTGCATTGCTTCTTGACATGTTCAGATTTATACATTAACATTTAATCTCTTTGTACACAAAGCAGTGGGGGTATGCAAAGTGCCGTCACCCTCCTCAGAGAGGACATGGAGGTGACCATACTTTCTCTAGTCCTTCCAGGAGGAATCACAACTCACTTTGGTCCTTAGTGTGTAACCTGTGTGAATAAATAAGAGGGTATGACCAGCTATGTCCCACGGATACGACACCGCCTACAATGCCCTTATCTGTTACAGCTTCAAAGTTAAAGATTCTTGTTACTATAAGTCTATGCAATGACAGGACAGTAATGCATATTTATGGAGTGTTTTGGTGATCCTTTCTCAGACAGTTATAAATTATTTCTTAGATGAGAGCTTTTTATACTTGATGAATAGCAGATGATTGTCACTACTTTACTGTTTAATTTTTAAATTAATTTGAAGTATAATTCTCCAACTATAAAGTGCTCTGAGACTACTAAGAAATTAATCACATTAAATGAACTCCATTATAAATCATCATACTTACATGGTTCTCAAAAGCATGCACTGGAAGAAATTAATGCATCAAAGCAAGATTCTCAATGCTTCATTTAAACAGAAAATGCATTTCAAAATTAGTTAAAATGAGAAAACACTAGGTGAGTATTGAAACTGTGGAATTGTGTGGAACTCTTCTATCAGAGTTATTTAAAAAACAAGTTCATATTTAATAAAAGCATACAAGTTTCTAACACATGTGAAATTTTACAGGCTGAATATCCAAGATATTCAGCTGAGGCAGCCATGCAGAACATTTATGCTGAAACGGGAAAGCACAAATTAAGAAAACACAACTTTTTTTCTTTTTTATCAAATAAAATCTTAAATTGTTTTTAAACAAAGCACGGGTACTTTGAACTCAAGTAGGAGGCTTCATGTGTGAAGTCTTTCTGCTGCATGCTTAACCATCTAGAGGTACTATCCCAGTGGCCTACATTAAGGTGTGGAGACCACTGCTATGATTAGTTTAGTAACTTCCCTCTGCTTTACTCATCCATTTTTTCTAGCACCTGCTAATTTGTTGGGTTTTTTTTACCACACTGAATAAGAATAGAAAATATAAGCCTGAAAAGCTAAGTTTGTAAAAATTTGTCAAAATCACAAACAAGTGCTGAGAATGAAACGCAGCAGTGAAATGCTGGAAACCAACACAAATAAAATTTTAGATATCACTCACCTCTTCAGAATTATTACAAAGAAACAGATTCACAATACAAAGATTTAAATCTGTAGCTGCAAATACAATATTTGAACATCTTTTTGCATAGAGCTTCAGTGTTTTATTAGTGAAAAGGTTTGCTGAGGTTAACCAAGTGGTCTGTAATCTACTGAACAAAGAGAAAAGAGAATGCAAAATAAAAATGATCCAGAGCCACATTAACTAGATTTAAAATTAATACACAAGATAATTCTTGTACTTCAGTACGGTTTTGGCAAAGAGTTTAGAATTTTCATCCAGATGGATTTTGAAATTTCAGGGAACTCTTGAAATTATTGGCAGACTTTCCATAAAAAAGCCAACAAGCTTCCTCAGTTGGATTGAACTCAGTAATGTGTGCTCATCATAAAAAGTTTTGGGGAAGAGTGGAGTGTATTCTGCTGATATTTCATGGTCAACAGCTGAAAGCACAAAATACTAATGTATGGAATTCAGACAGCACAGTCTTAAAAGGCTTGTTTTTCTTAGCTGGTTTAAGCTTACTTGATGAGGCAAAGGTCTACAAAGCAAGTATTTTACGACCCCAGCCCAAAAACCAAAAGGCAACTTTGCTGCCCCTGACCCTACACACCAGAAAAAAAGAAAAAAAAAAGTATGGTAGAGGGACTGCCTTTATTTTGCTCCAAAATAAACATTTACTTGCTTTTTAAAGGAGAGAGAGAGGAGGGAAGGAAAACAGTGATTTAATGGAGCATAAAAGAAAACAAAGTTTGTTAAGTTTCTTTGTCCCTCCCTAGAGAATTACTTCATCTAAATGCAAGACCCATTCGTGGAAAATGGGGAAAATAAAAGCTTTGTGAATGTAGGCATGAAAAATTCTTATACTTGCAGAAAACACTGATGAGTCCATATCTACTTTTTTGGAAGACTGGTTTGGTATAATATACAATTATACATACTTTAATTAAAACCTCAATCCGTGGAAGTTGACAAACACTGCACTTTTACTGTTTCTGACCATGATAATGCTGAACAGGAACATTTCTGTGCAACAGTGTCACCAAGGTCATCATGTGGAATTTAATTATTATGTTGGAAAAATGGAGCATCACACACTTATAGCTGATGTAAAGTAGTTCAGTAGCATGGAGTTATGAGTGATCCCTTCTAAAACTAAAAAGGACATGAACATAAAGCAGGAGCAGCATATTACACCTATTTCAAAGTATCTCAGCAACAAGGCAGATCTAAACCAAGAGTTACAAGTGAATACGACACTGTTGTAAGTGTACTACAATTTATAAAAAATAAAAACTACAGACATAGGCATATGGCTGTATATTCTTTTGGTTTATGTTTTCATTGTCTTTTAGTTTTAATTGTCTTCTGTACTGAAATTGCTTAATGGAATGGTCCTTTGTCACTAAAGAAAGTGTATCATAGAAAAATGAATTATCTAATTAAAGAGAAGTAAATGGTAAAAACAATGCCTAATAAATATGCCTACTGGAGATACAAGGTAAACTGCAGAAGAAACATCAGGTGTAATAGATTACATGTGGATTACAAAATATATGCATAGCTGCAAATGAGATTAATGGGAGTGGGAAAAAAGTTGAACATCTACCAAAGTGTCATCTGCAATAACAGAGCACTGTCACTAGCACGAGAGACAAGGTACAAAGGTGGAAGATTGGAAGGCTGGTGTAGGAGTAAATAAAAATTACTGCTCAAGTAACTGCATTACCCAAGTTAAGAGCTTCATTTTAAAGGAGATAAACTCGGCAGTAAACGATCAACTCGATTACCTACTTTTCCATAAGGTTGTCATACAATTGTCAACACAAGACGTTTTGTTACGTAACAAAGGATTCCAAATAAACTCACAGCTACAGTGCCATCATGGGTAACACATCTTAATACTCTGCTGTTGGCAATGCTATGCGCATGCAACACTTTAACCAAATCAATAAAAACCTTTGAGAAAGTGTGAAATGAAGCATATGGGCAAATCTGTCTCACTATCACAGCTCTCTGGGATATTCCAGAAAGCATCTGCCTCATTCAGTGCCCTTCATTTTATTAAATCCTAGAGGTTTCGAATGGCTTTTTTTTTTTAAGATTGTGAAATTAATTGACAACATATAATTTTTTTCTTTTTTTTTTTTTTTGTTTGTTTGACAGCAGTACCTCATTTCAGGATTACTGATAAAAGACTTCTGCTTCTGAGAAAAACGCACAAACTCCAGCCTGTTAAAAAATTTGTTGATGGTCTGCTGGTAAATCAAGGCATGCTGATGCACAATCATATTAGTAGTTTCATCCCATTATGGCACACAGTACAGAGGAAGTTTATAAGTTCTCAATTATATGGAAATGCACGTGCAAACCTAATTTCAAAAGTACAACTGTGAAACATCTCATGATCTATCTCTCCTATCCCATCTCGCAAAAAAGGGCTGGCATATTTCTTGGAAGTCTCTCTATGATTTACCATTTCTATAATCAAATTTTCTTCATTGCTTCTACAGTTACTTAACAAAATCTGCCTTCTGCAGACATAACAATATTCAGAACATCTCTGTACCTCCATGAAAAACAGTTTCAGTGAAACTTTTTTGGGGTTGCCACAGCTGCATCTTCATGTTCCAGAAGTAATTACTTAGAGACACCCAACACTCCTACTTCATTTCATAGGCAAAATGCTTATCCTCTCCACCTAAAAAAATCACAGGCCAAAGCTACACTTATGGTTGAAATACATCTTTAAATACATCACATTCTCTAGCTCTCAATTTCGAAGTTTGTGTTCAGCTTCAGTGTCAGTAGCCCCAAGAATTGATTTTTGTGCCTTATGTTATTATATACTTACAAGCCTTACCAAATCTGAGCTTATACGGAAAAGAATAGCAAAGAATAAATGTCAAACATAAAAAGGAATCCCCTTCTTCCATATCCTTTTACTTGAAAAACAAGACCTACACAGGGGTTTGGTGGTGCAGCAAGGTTAACTCTTTAAAGAGTCTTCTATCACATCTTTTATCCTTATTTTATTTCGGATATGCCAACTTTTTTCCTGTTTAGCATAAGCTGAAAATCCTACTTCTGTTACCTAACCAGACTTTTATACAACCTGGACATCTGTAGGCCTGAAATGAAAGATGTTTTAACAATTTGTGGGTCCTTAGGGAAGACGTATTTTGCAGTGCTGCTTTTCACATCCCACATGGTTTTTTTTTTAAATTATGCTAAACAAAAGTCAAGACAAAGAAGAGGCCAGTGTCAGAGACCAAGACCTAAACCAGTTTTACACTGAGTTTTTTTATTTGATTTTCACTGCCAGTTTGAAATTTAACTACAATAAAGGAAACTTGGTTTCTCTGGTTTCCCTCTGCTGTTTTATTATAGGGAAAGTCAGCTTTCAAAAGTGAAAGATTTTTAAATTATACCTAGATCAACCAGGAGTTCCAAACCTCGTGACAGTCAAGGTTCACTCTAAAGAACTGGTGATTCAGCATCTCTCTCTGAGTTCAACAGAACCAAAATAGTTATGACAGAGCTCATCACTGCTGCTTCTCTTTCTCTTTGTCACATGCAAGTGGGATCTCCTTGCAGGGATGGGACCAGGGCATAAACAAAACAATGTAATAAGAAAGAAAATTACTCTTGAGGCTGGTTCCTAAATACACTGTGTGAACTTGTATCTTCTTGCTGCAGAAAAACTACACTGAAAAGACTGGCTATGATATATAAAAGCAAAAGGCCAAGTTAATCACTTACAATTTTCTTCATTTATAAGAATTTATAATGCCGGGTGAAATGTCAATGCACTGCTCAAAACATAAGAAATTCTTTGCCAGTAGCTCACTGGATTCCATTCCTGAAACTTACTGCTCACTCCCTTACCCTTGAACCTTTTCCAGGGACATTGCTTTATTTTCATATAAATTCTAAAAAGCACTGGTTTTAAAATCCATTTTAAAAAATGCTGAAAATGTGCCCTTTGCCAAAACAGAGTTGTGATTGACTGTGTTATGTGAGAAAGAGATTCTGTTTGTTTAATACAGTTTCTAAAACAGCAGGAAATATTGGCCAGTTTTGCAGGTATTCAATGGTCTGCTCAGCCCTGTAAAGGTACAAAGGTATTTGCATGCATGTGTGTACAGAAGTAATCTAAATAAATAAGAATTTGAAGTATGTGCAATTTATTTCTAGATCAAGTTTAAAATTACCTTGGCTTTAGTGAAATTTCAGAGAAAAAATGTTGACGAATCAGGTCTAGCATTTTCTCAGAACAGTGCAAACTGGAGCCTTTTTTTAGGAAGATATCACACCTTTATTATTTTGATATGCAAAGTTTGGGAGAAATATGTAGTCTTGACTTGGAAGCCAGTGCTCACAGCAAAACCACTCAGGGAGAAACACTGGGTGAAAGTGTGCACACAAGGACACACACTGATAACAGTGTCTTGGAAAGCTGCAAGTCAAAGCAAAGAATCCAGATAAATGTGGAAGTTATGTTATCAAAGTGCCACGATAAGCATTCATAGAGTAACCTTGTGTATTAAACCCATGAAAAAAATCAAGTAAACTGATTTATATAAAGAATTCACCAATGCATCTGTCAGATCTGCACCTAGGACTGGACGTGGACCTCTTCCAAGGAGGCAAGATTCCAACTCCCCATCTCCCTTCCTCCGAAAGACCCTCATACATTAGCTCACTTTAAAATGCATGAATAAAGTTGCTATATTAACTCCCCACTTAGTAAAATCAGATTACTGCAAATAAGTACACAGATTTCCAAGCAAAGCCACAAAAAATAAAATAAAATAAATAGCAATAATAATAATAATTAAAAAAAAAAGAAGAGGTTTTCATGAATGTTATTTTGGCAGATATTTTTCCCAAGGGCACAGGCTAGCGAACAAAATGATTACACGAAAATACAGTATGTACCATGAATATTCTTTGGTATGCACAGAACAAATTAGGGTGATATAAAGTCACATTGCCACATTTTAAAAGAATTAAAAAATAAATAGAAAACTCACAGACTTTTTAAGTTATTCAGAAAATAATACTGTCATCGCTGTCTGAAACAGAAACTTTTAAAGAAAAAAAAAAATTTTTAAACCATGCTTTGATAACAATGTTTTGATTACAACTTGGGGAGCGTTTGTTTAAGAGAACAAGATGAAAATTTCTTATGGCCCTAATCCAAACCCTTTTGAAGCTGGAAAGCTTTGGTTTCAGGCCTCAAAAATGTTTGTAACTATAAGATGTACCTACCCATTTCAGACCAGTGTCCCCCTAGAAGCGCTGCCTCTGCACGCAGGCAGTCTGCACCAAGCCCAGGAGCCCCCACTGCCTGTTAACGATCTCCTGGCGAGCTGAGGATGTCTCTCTGTTAACACCTTTTTGCCATATCTTGCAGGAAGCCTCATCTACCATCAGGCTGCTAATCTTGCCTGCAGTATGAACTCCCCTGTATCCCAAGCGTTTCTCCTCACAGTGCCTGCAGAAGCATCCACAGGTTTGTTGTTTACAGGAGAAACAACAACAGAAACCTCAACAACTTACACGGGGTCCTACACGGTGCCAAGTGACAGACGTGGGCACTCAGTCCAGAAGTAACTCCATTCCCTGAAACAAACCTAGTTAATAAAAATACTCAGTTTAATTAGGTCTGCATTTTGAGTCTAGTTAGGGCAGTTCAGAATACTACTGCCTTCAGCAGCTTAGCACCAGCTTCAGCATGAGGCTTCTGCCCAGTAAGGGATCCCAGTCCCCCAGGATCTCCTCCAGCAGTGAGTCAGTGGCTTAGCACCAGCAACACAGAGCAAGCCAAAACTTCTGAAAATGAAAGATCTTTCTTTCCCACACCCTTTCATTTGGGAATGTTTGAGTCTGCAAGTTAGTGAACAATAAAATTCTCACTCTTTCACTGTCTTTTCAACATGTCAAGACTGATTCACTCCTAAACATATCTATTTATAAATATATAAACTATGCCTTTTACTCTGCCTTTAGGGAACAGTATTTCAAGTAGAGGAAATGTATTAGTGAATCCTGTGTTTGTCCTCTGAGAAATATCTAACAGAGGACAAGGGCAAGGAATATTTAAAGGAACAAGGAACAGAGGAAGCAAAGACAACGTGAAATAAGTTCCCTTCATAAAGAAACAAATTCTTTATTCCCAGTTCTCTCGGTTTTAGCAGTGTGTAACTTGAAATGCTTCCTCAGTAATTTGTTTCAAAATTATCACTTAACTGAGCTGGGAACAGAAGGATTCACTGAGGAGACATGCATTTGGTGTGGACAAAAAATAATGGGAAAAAATGGAACGTAACATCTCTTCCTTGATAAGAAAAGCACATGACCATTAGTTCTTTTACAAGATATTTCTCCCAAGGCTTTAGGTTAATTCTCATATATATATTTAATTTAAATCTAATATGAAAGTAATTAAATGTAAACCCACATCAAGTTATGAAAAAGTATTCACAGGATTAACAACGAAGCAAGACAAAGATCTTTATCATAACTGTAAAACCTCAGACTACATTTGAGAATAATCAGCTTCAGCTGAAATCATATTATATCTAAATTAAATTAATGCACCTGAAATGTTTCTGGTTTTAAATTACTTAGAGGCAGTAGCTATATGGTAAATTACTTCTCTAGTTAGCTGCCTACTTTCCTACCCACCATCCCATCTGTTAATTACAATATAATTTGTTGTTATGGAAGGAATTCCTTTTGGTTGTTATTGTTGGTATATGTTAAATACCTACCTCTAAAGCAGACTAAGAATTAGAGTTGGACATATTGATTTTTTAAATTGATTGTTATGAATCAAAACTACAGCAGTTCCCCACATCTCCAGTGACTACTTTATTAGTTTGAAAAGAAATTTGCAAGAAGTCTATGTGGAGGGTGGCTCCTACAAAAAAGAAACCCTTCTTCAGTAACAGATATAAAATATGGAGCAACAAAAGCACTGTCTGTGAATCTCCATGATGATTATTTATTGCTTAGTATATGGAATAAATTTTCAATTAAATGAATATGATAGTTTTAATTTAATTTCCCTCCCCTAATTCCACCACTTTTAGAGTTGACAAAAGAACTTATTGAACAGATGGATTATTTCCAGTTTTAGACAGAGGTTTTAAAAGGACAGTTAAACCATCAGGTACACTGTAATTGAGATAAAACAAAGTTCCTCTTTCAGATCAATAGAAATGAGAAGTAGCTACACTGGATTCTGCATTCCCTCAGTGTCGTATTATTTTAAATTCTGACTCTCCTGGAGATTTACAGCCCTGTGAACCCCATACTATTTCCAGCTCCTGCCATAACCTCAGCTACATTACTTCCCCCTGCTTGTGCAATATTGCAGTGTTCAGCTAAGATTTAGAACAATACTTTTTCATTTTAAGCAATGGGATGGGGCCTGGGTCAGGGAGTGCACCAGGACCATCAGCGTGGGTGTCACAGGGGAAGCAGGAGTCTAACTGTGGCTGTGAAAACCCCCCCTGCAAGTTCTAGGTGGGGCAGTGCTCCATGGGGGCTGCTGGGAGATTCCTCATGGAAGGGTCATCCCTCCAGTCTTCTGTCACAGCCCCAGGGTACTGTGGCCAACTGGAAGCCAGGCAAGGACTTCACTTCACACCAGGACAAACTGGATTTGGATTCAGAGCTGCAAAAGATCTCACACAGCCCTGGAACAACAGCACATCACAGAAGGCAAGGGGGAAAAACATCCCCTAATGAACTGCAATGTGCATTTGCTCGTTGCTGGTTTGTGTCTGCAAGCACCTGTGTGTGCACACACTTCATCTGGCCCCAAACACAGAGCTACTGCCTTATATTCCAGCGCATTTTTTCCTCCAAAACCAGGCACATGTGCACACATACACACACAGGTGTTGCCCTCTACCTGAGGTCACAAAGCAAGCCAGGAGGCCCAGTCTTGTGCAGTGGAAACCCAGTGTTAGGAGACACCCCACCATGTATTATCTTGTTAGGAGACACCCCACCATGTATTATCTAGGAAGAAGCAGTGGTAAGAGAGTCCAGACACTACAAGTTTTCAACATAAAACATAGCACAAGACAGGAAGAGTAGGTGCAAAATGTTTTTATGGCATTCTTCTGGAAAAGAAATCCTGCCAAACCAACTTGCCTATATTTTGTCACAGTAGATACAGTACATTTTGCTCTAGAGAAAGGTCTGCCTGACCAGGTTATCACAGACTTGTTTTGTCTTGCCAAGCAAATGCATTTAGTATTGCTTAATAATCCCTAGATTCATATTACTGATTGAAGGAGTCAACAACTTGTCATATCTGGAAGCTGGGCAGAACTGAGAGATTATACAAGGTCACTTTTGGAAAACAAGAACAAAATTCAGTGTTCTAAAACAATGGAACAAAAACTCATTCACTGAGCCACATCACTGTTTGTGCTGCATGCTACTACTTTTCTAATATAACTTTTCCAGTATTTGAGAAAATCTCCAAAACTTGCCTCCTGTCATGCATTCCATTAACATTTATTAGATTTATCTATGGAACAGATACATTGTTGTTCCTTATAATATGAGCTTAGTCCCTTTGCTCAAAAAGAGGATGGTTTTGCCAGTGGATTTTTTTCTTCATATTTTGGGTAAATGAAATGCTGTTTTGGAGAACAGCCTGAAGTAGTATTTGCCTGTCTAGAAGAAGAGTTGCTGTCTATGCATGGTTAAACTACGACTCAGGCTTTATTTGTAGATACGACTGTGCTTGCAGCTGAGTGTTTTATCCCTATATCTGTTTTGGCAAACACCTCAAGGTCTGACATCTTTGAGAGTGCTCCCACTCCACAGGTGCTCCTGAGCTCTCTCCCAGAAACCATCAGACCTTTTCGCTTCATTCCAACCTGGCTGAAGTGAGGTGATTTTTCTGAACACAAAAGCTAGTGACATCTAATGAACTCCTTAAAAAATGTGAGAAAAAAAATTAAATTCACATATCTAATGAAAGTTTGAGGTACTATTACGATGAAGTAAATTCCCTTTGGTGTACTACGATGTTCATAGCCGTGGCAGATACAGGAAGCAAGGGATTCATATCTCAGCTGGGAGCTTGTTCCTCTGGATCAGTCTCAGGGAAATCACCAGATGAAATTAAGTGTAATGATATTTAGATGAAAGAATGAAGCCACCTATCAGAACTTGCACTGACTGTTTGTACTTATCAGTTAGTATTGCAGGTGAATTCTCTGTTCTTATACAGTTGTTAATACTGCAATGTTTATAGTTTTGTCTTCCTATAGTCTCAATGAGTCAAACATGAAAAGGCCCTCCAATAACCCAGTTCTCAGACAATATCAGAACAGGATTCAGATTTGACCTAGCGAAATATCTGTAGTCAGCTTCCCCACTCAGGATATGAACCCTTACCCATTTTTCCTGCCCTATGATTGCAAATCTATTCCCCTTCCTACCCAACTCCATCTGCTTCATACACTTTTGCAAACATGGATACTCCTGCCTTGTCAGTGGGCAGCTGTGGACAGTGCCAATGCTCTAAACACTTTTCCTATGGTCAGACCCTGTCTTCTTAGGAAAACCATATTAGCTGAAGCAGAGTAGGGCCCTAGAAACAAGAAAAAACTTTAGAAACCTCCCACAGTCTTGTCTTCAAAAACATGTTGCCCTCCCCTGGCCATCCAGACGTATTTCTTGCCTAGAAAAGCTGTTCTGCCACTAAGAAAAACTCTAGCTTTGCTAGACCTGGCAGGAAGAAGTAACTCTGAACGCCTTAATGAGCAGCACTGAGATGGCTTTGCTTGGCCCCAGCCCCAACCCTTCCCAACTTACCACCTCGACCCATCCACTTACTGTCTCATACCTTCCCTGCTCTCCCTTGGCCCTGCTTCCAAATCTTGAGGAGGAAAGGCAGATCCCGACTCTGACTAGATCTGTGCAGCAGACATCACAGGGAAGAGCAGCCTGGGAAGTTGCAGAACAGCAAGTTACTTCCAATCCACATGACTCAGAGCAGCCATTCACACGTTGACAGTGGTGCTGGTGCAGATGCTCACCTGAAGTGCAGTGGAGGTGTTTGCATGCTGTCACAGCTCCGACCCTGGCAGCTCAGAGAAGTGCACCCACATCAACAGAGGGGGAAAACCCCTCTCCAGTGCCATATGTATTACCAAGGCTGACCTTGAAAATTTTGTACCACTCCTTCATCATCACTTTGACAGCAAATCCACGTTATAGTGGGGATGGGAAAGTCGGTATAGGAGTCTGATCTGTTTTTTTCTACACAAAGTCATAATGCATTTTGACTATCAGAAATGGGCTGAACTTCAGACAGCTCTGTACAGAAGCTTCCACTGACTTCCACTTACTCATTTATTACATCTCTTCTCTCACTGACAAATCTGTGGTGTGACTGGACCAGTTACTCTACATTTACTCTGTAGTAAGTTAGCAAAGGACTAAAGGAAGACAATGTAGTTGATTAATCAAGTGCATTTATCTGAGAACACGAAACCTAGGAGAAACAAAGAACTTCACATAAATAAATTTCACTTTTTTTTTTTTTTAATTTATCCTTTATTTAGTAAAAGCACCCAAAGCTGCATTATATTAACACAAGTAATAAAGCTTTCATATTTTATTCCTACCAGTGCATTTCCAAATCCAGGTGAAATGCTGGAAATAAGTAATGCTGCCATACCATGAACACAGGGTGTAGATCACAATGATATACAACTTACAAGTGAACACCAATCTAATAAAATAAAAGGCTGTAGTTAGGTGTGAAACATGAAAGTTAAGGGATTTTGGCTGTTTTATTTCCACAAAGTACCATAAAAAACCCAGCGGTTGTAGGATAACATACTTAATCATACTTTTTGCATCACTTTATTGAATACTCCATGTTTGGATGTACAACTTATAGCTATAGTGTGTGTTGGCTACAATGTTACAATGAGAATGTGTATTGCTTGCATTTGTACAGAAAGGGTCATGAAATGTATGGACCTGTCTGCATGTTTAACAAAGTGAAACAGCAATACCATAAAACTTCATCATGTATGAATATTGTAAATGGTTAAGTTATAAAGTCATTCATTCAAAAATCCAAATATTTCAAAGAAAAACCATATATAAAATGCAGTAAAACATAAATTACATTTAAAGGTCTGTACATGATTCATCCTGCAAATAGAAGCACAAAAACAGCACCTTGTACAGTATTGCTTATTTTGGTCTTCTAAAGTTCAAAGATCATTTTTACCAAAAAAGGCAGGAAAAAACACGGTTTCACATGCAATCCAGCAGTAATTGTGGTAAATCAAGTAAGTCTATAACCCCGCAAAAAACCCAAGACTTTCACAATGTAGAAACATACATGTGGAGCCATTTTCTGTACTTGATAACCAATATCCAATTAAAGTTGGATTTATTAAGTTAGTGCACACCTATAATATCCCCTACAATATCCCCATTTTTGGTTAACAGTGTATTAAGGCTGTTTGCTGCTGAAAATACACAGCAGAGAAGGAATACTTTCATCCACAAATGCAGTCAGATGATCTCATTCAGAAGCTTCTCTCACAGTCATTCACTGGAAGTGATGAAAGAAATCCATCCTCTCTCCTCTCACGTTTTTCCACAAGATGTTGTGGATGCTCTAAGTTTATGTGAGTTCAAAATCATTTGGATAAATTCATGGTACAAAATTCCATCAAGGGCTATTAAGCAGAAAAAAAAAATAAAATAAAAATCCACTTCTGGATTGGGAAGTCACTAAAGTCACAAATTGCTGGAGGCTGGGGAGGTACCCTGGGGAAATTCTACAAGGGAAATTGCCCTTGCAGTCTGCCCCTGGGCAGACATTATCGATGCCCTTTCAAGTCATGCTACTGGGCTGGACAGACCTGTGCTCTTACTCAGCACAGTCAGTTTTATGTTCCTTTTCCCTACTTTTGTTGTCATGGTAATACAAACATAGATCACTACTCTCAACTTTTTTTTCTCAGACTCAAAAAGCAAACAACAATCCCATGTCCATTATTACATCAAAGAGATAAATACTACAAACTAAGCTGTCCATCACAGCCAGGGTGTTTCTTTATGCTTAGAGCAACTCTGCAACCATAGCTGGATTCCTTTTTGTGTTACTGGTTTAAGCATAATTCACTAGCATTACACTCACATATCATGATATACACGATGTGCAATGCTACTCTGCAATATGTTGCACAGCAACAGTACATATCTGAAAAGCAGCTTCTTTCAAGAACTGTAGGACAGTAAAAAAGATTAAACCCAGCAATTCTATACCATCGTATTTGCAAAATCCAGTGGTGGTAATGGTCAGTAAACCCGGTATATCATTACTGCTGCACTTTACATTGGTGTTGCTTTTTTAGTTTAGTTTTAGTCAGATCAAAATCACCCTATTAAGCCTAAGGATCTACTGTCTCCATGCATGGAAGCGATGTGGGGCTCTTACTAGTGAGGCCAAATTCCTTAGGCTTCTGATTGGATTTCTGCTTCGTCCATCTGCAGTGTGTCATTATCACCCAGCAATTCTGTTTCAGGCACAGAGCTCTCTTCCTCCTCCTCCTCCTGGACAGGATTCTGGGCAATATCTTCTGTTCCATTGTGTGTGTCATCTGTGCCTTCTGACAGCAGAGCAGCCCTGTCGGCCACCGACGCGTTGGAAGGCGCCGTCGTTACGTAGCCTGTGCTGGTGGATCCGCTCCCGCTGTGGTGGGAGCCTGGTTTGGGAATGATCTGGGGAGGCATCTGCTGAGGAGCCATTTGCATTGGAATTTGGACAGGATAAAAATTTGGCAAGTAAGCACCATAGGCGGGCATTGGCTGGTAACCATTGACTGGAATGTAGAGCTGCGGAGGTGGGACCATAGGTCTCATCTGGCCTTTCATTTGTATGAACTGAGGTTGAGGGAAGGCTGGAGTTTTCTGCTTTGGTCCAATGTATCTAGCATTGCTGACATTGCTAACAGGGCTTGTGCTGAGGGAACTTGTTTGCGTGGTGTTGCTCGCCCCAGAAGTTTGCGCTGAGCTGTTGTAGTTAGAAAGATTTCCCCATGTTCTTAGTCTGTTATGTATATCTTTAAATCTTGGTCTTCTGTTAGGAAATTCATTCCAACACTCCAACATCAAAGTGTATATCCACGTGGGGCAGTCATCGGGACACGGCAAAATCTGTCGGTTCCTGATCATCTCAATGACATCCTGGTTAGAATAACCACAGTAAGGCTGCAGGCCATAGCTGAAAACTTCCCACAACACAACTCCGTATGACCATATATCTGAATCAATAGAAAACTTGCCATACATAATAGCCTCAGGGGACATCCACCGGATAGGAAGAAGGGAGTTTCCCATCAGTTTGTAGTAATCAGCAGCATAAACTTCCCTGAAAAGGCCTAAATCAGATATTTTCACATTCAGCTTATCGAACACCAGTATATTTCTAGTGGCCAAGTCCTTGTGGACAACATGGTGGCTTGAAAGATATTCCATTCCTGCAGCAATCTGAGTCACAATGTGGAAAAAGTCTGCTGGTTCCAGAGTGGATTTTACTGTCTTGTCATCATCGGTGCTGCCAACATCTGAATGGGGAGATCTCATCACTAAGAACTCATGGAGGTCACTGTGGGAACAATAACTGAATATCATACTTATAGGTTGCTCCTTCGTCACTATTCCCAGCAAACAAACGATGTTTGGGTGCTGTAATCGTGATCTCATCATTGCCTCATGTTTAAATTCTTCACGAAGAGCCAGTTCTGCTTTGTCTTTAAGCGTCTTGATGGCAACAGCTTGTGTCTGTTCACCTGGTGCTGTACCAAAAAGATGACCCTTGTAGACTTTGCCAAACCTCTCCTCTCCTAGTTCCTCCATGAAACGCACAGTGGACAGATTAATTTCTTTAAGCTTAGCCTGAAATGAAGTAAAGACAGTCAGTAAAATATCATAGTGTTTCCTAAACAACTAGAATCTCTTATTAAAGCAAATCTCCCAGTGGCTAGATGTCCAAATGCAAGACAAACTGGGCTAAAATGACTTTTCAGGGTTTTTGTATATTCACATCAGTATATTGATTTTACAGTTAACCTTGAAGTGAGTTATAATATTATCAGAAGTGTAAATTGAATTGTGCTGCAAGATAATAAGTATAATTACTTCTACAAAGGAGTGGCCATATTTCCTGCAAGCTAAATGAATAATGGGTTCAGAGTAAATCTGGCAAATGATGACATCTATTAACTGCAGCTGTACTTGCCCTACAGACCAGCCTAGAGCTGCTCAGTGGAGGTCTGTCAGAAAAGCAGTGGCTGAGGAGGTGGAAGCCTCAGATTGAACTGAAACATCCATTCCAGCAGAAGAAGGAACAAAACCTCTCTCTTTCAGTTCTGCAGTAGCAGATCCGCCCTTTTCCCTCTGTTGCACTACAGGAATGGCCCCTGCCCATGGGCAGCAGTGTACAGTACCCCTGCTGAAAAACCTCACGTCAGCCCTGATGAAGAGGGGGGTGCAACTGGAGCAGAAGGAAGAAGGAATTTCTCCCTGGTACTTGAAGGAAAATGCTACAAGTCCAAGAGTGAGAAACGCCCAGAGCCTCCCTCCTGTAGCTGGGAGGGAAAGAAAGGGAGTTTGTAATGGATCCATCCTGACCAGCATGGGATGGAGGAGTCCCTGACAGAGCAAGGTGCAGCTGGCACAGCTTCACACACGCAGCACTGCAGCATGAGGGAGTAGGGCAGGCTGGAAAGAGGCTTTAACAGGTGATTTGGGAACAATCTCTGATTTTAGTGGCCAGCAGACTGTGGACTGGGCCAGAAAATTTGCAGCACAGTCCTGCTCAGCCATTAAACCTACCCTTTACACAAAAAATCAATCCAATTTGCTACAATTGGTCATATTCATCAAATATTCTACAGTTTCCTGAAGAGATGTTGTTCAATTGTTCCAAAGTGAGCACTGCGTTTTAGAGCTTGCATTTTGTAAATGCTGTGATTAAAAATTAAACATTAGCACTGAACAGAATTTCAGCACGGAGATCAGTTATTTGGCCCAGAAAATCCTGTGCAGGAGCTGACTTCTGCAGACAGGAGTTCAAAGCCATTTTCGTTTCACCATCCTTTGCGATACTCAGCCTTTAAAAACGTTGCACTCCATCTCAGCTCCCCATTCAGTTATGGATCAGAACAACAGCTGTCTTGAGCTGATGGATTAGACAAGAAACCCCACTGTGCACCACGCTTTAAACAAGCAAACTGGGCACGTCATTATCAGCAGCAAAAAGGAGCTGCAGGCTGCAGACTGGATCAGACATAACAACATTTCCAGTCACTGCGACAACAGGCAGAATGGTGACTGACAGGTAAGGACAAATGCCATAAAAAGCTTTGTACTGAAAGCTGTCACACAAGGCTGGGATTTCTAGATACAGCTAGCAGGTGTAAGGATTGTTTTTCCCTGAAATAGATGGCCTGCACAGCATGAAAATTAGGTCCCCTACGACACGGCTCAGTTTGAACAGACAAGCTGAGACAGTTAAAATCGTAACAGTTCAGAAATACACGGGCCTGAGCAAATAATGTAAGAAATACCTGTTTGTGTTGATTAATGAGAGGCATTTCCATGTCCTGGCTGGGAGATGCCATCAGCTGGCGACGCTGTGGTGTAGCAGCAGATGCCTTCTGCTTGTTTCTGCACATACACACCAGGAAGAAAAGGCAGGCTATCACCAGAGGAATGGCTATGCTGGGAACAAGGATGTAGAGGATTCCCATTTTGCTGTTGTCATGTGGACCTGCCGAGCACAGAAAGGCTCATTGCTTACAATAAGTATTTTAAAGACATTTTATAGTTAAGCAAATTATTATGACTATTAATACTATATTTTAAACAAAAAGCAAACCATATCTCGAAAACAGAAGTCACGCTACCCTCTCCCCCTTCTCCATAACTTTCCATTAATTATTTCAAAAAAGCTTGACTGGACATAGCAACTAGCAGTATGAAGGTAGACTAGGAGCTCCACGTTTAATGTGTTGACTGTAACAGCATTTGGTCAATTTCACCTTTTTTCTTGAGGCTTCCAGTTATGGAAACTACAGAATACAGACCAGAAAATCACTGCATTATTTTGTTCAGGGTATAAAAAACAAGCAGTCTCCGTGACAATATATAAAGCAGTGAACTCAATGTGATAAACCCCAGCACAACATTGCAGTCTGGCCCTCTCTCACAGCTTCAGCCATTTTATCAGCACTTTGCCCATTCTTTACTTCCACTGATACTACTTCTGCCCAGAATAAAACAAATCTCACTTCTCATTAGCAGAGATATTATTTGTTCTGTGCTTAATAAAATTAAAGTGCTTTTATGTTGAGTGAGACAGAAATGAAAGAGCCATCAATACACTTAGTAAGACTGTTCTTTAACCTTCCTAAAATTATTTTTGTCTTAATATTTAGAGACTCTAGAAAAGCACAGAGATGTCCAAAATGTTCTCTGGAACTGCCTGGGATGTTTTCTGTAACCTGTGGTTTTGCTATTTGTGGCAACTGCTTTCACCACAACCACATCCCAGTGTTATCTTTACACCACATTACACGCCATGTAGAAATTTATTATAAATGTCAAATCATGTTACTGTAAAAAAGTGAAGTAACTAAGAAATTCCATATTAGTTCTGAGCAGTTTTAAAGATCCAAGCAATCCACTTTTATGGCTTCCATGATATATACCTTTTGCTGCAGGAAACATGCTTTTCTTCCTAATGAAGCACGGTAATAAGTCACTTTGTCATGCCCAAAGACTGTTAATGTGTGAAGTCTGTACTAATACAGGGAACTGAGTGGAACACTATTAAGCTGTGAGAGCTGTGGTTTTTATTTTTGCAATCAGTTGTGCAGTACAGAGCCACTAGCAGCTAATGCAGGACTTTTCTGATAAGATCATCTCTTTTATGCCATCTCTACTTCTGCACTTCAAATGGTTTGTCTTTCCCACCAGGCATGGTGTTATATCTCCCTCTATAGGATATGAAAATCCTTGCTGCCTGCAAGATGTCACATAGAACAAAAGCAATATAGCCTTGAGTAGCATGAGCAAATCAAACACATATAGGTGTTTTCCATGTCCAATCTGGCATTTGACAAGTCAAAATACAAACTGCAGCATTATCATGAATTATTATCTCAGACTAAGCCTCCAATATGTAACCAAAAAGTGTCACATTATCTCAGTTACAAGCTCTGAACTCCAGAAAACATTAAAAACCACGACTGAAAACAAGGCTACTGCAAGTTAAACATTCAAAACCATAACCCCCTTAAGTGAATTGCAATAATCAGGAGCATTCAAAATTACACAGGGTTCAGAACAGTAGTAGGGGATAAAAGAAAGAGAATACATACTACAAGAAGGTATGTCACACAGTTCCATGCGTACGTTTTTATTCTTTGTGAAACACCAGGGACCATCCATCTGACCTCCAGGATTTCGACAATACGCATGTCCTCCGCCTAGCTCTGGAAACTGTGTGCTTGTCAGATCGTGGTTGTGGGGACTCTGTGAGTCCCAGAGCTGGCAAGTGTGGCCAGACTTGGTAACGCTGACCGTCCCTCTGTAGTCCGCTCCAGAGCCGTTGTAGCACTGATG
Source organism: Lepidothrix coronata (assembly GCF_001604755.1). Taxonomy (NCBI): domain Eukaryota; kingdom Metazoa; phylum Chordata; class Aves; order Passeriformes; family Pipridae; genus Lepidothrix; species Lepidothrix coronata. Next base: position 294,017 of record NW_016690476.1, read on the forward strand.
ATCTGCAACACAGGGTTTGGCAAAGTGTTTCAAAAACCCAAACGATCAAGGGACAGCAAGACCAAAACTGTTGAGGCCCACAGACCATGTATGCAAAAAAAGTACTTAAATTTAGGTGCTTCAGGGCTTAAACAAAAGGTGTTTGGTTTGAAATTTCAGCTCTGTGCGCTTTTACACCCAGTTAATTCTGCATTCTCTCTTGGAGTGTCTCAGCTCTGTGGCTACACACACACAACTATTTCTAATTTTAAATGCAAGTTGAGACAAAGGAATATGTATGGACCTTTAGCTACAGAACATGATAAATTAAAAAGAATCAGAAATGCGAGTTCCACTTCAGGAAGAGTCCTCAGATGCCAACAGTGTAAACATCTCACCACTTTTATTTCTCATCTTCCTGTCTTCTTCACACTGCTCCCTTTCTATAGAAATTAGTACTGTGTTTTCTAATGCCTCTTGCCTACTTTTCCTTATTTTCTTCTTTAGGAAAAAAAAGTATTCAGTCTTTTCTTCTCTTTAGATGCATCATTTTCATATCTGCTAACCCCACATCTTCATTCTTTTTTTGCTGTTATCCTCTCTTCATAGTCTTTAAATGCTTGTCTTCTACATGAATCATCTGAACTGAATCATGCATTTTCCTGCATGTTTGCAACATTACCTTCTCCATTTTTCTGATCTCTCCAGCCCTCAGGAATGCAGCTCTTTCAAAACCACCGTGTATTCAAGCTGCAGCTGTTCCACCAGCAGCAGCACCATTGGCTCTGAGGATCATGGACAACTTTTGCCAGACTTTTTATTGGTTTTGTTTTTATTCCTTTTGCTTGATATCTCTTCCCTGGCCGATTTGCCTCTGTCATGGTTTTCTCCATTGCTTCTACTTCTCAACTACACTATTAACTTATAAGCACATAGCTAGTCTTCCATGGCCACCTTTATGCCACAACTCCTGCTCCTAACTGTGGACTCAGACAATGAATATTTAGAATAATCTTATCACACTTTGAACTTTAAACAGTGTTGGTTTCTTGGGGTTTTCTTGTTGAATATTTTAGGGGCCTAATTGCTATGAAATGGAGTAGTCAGAAAAATCGTCCGAACATAATTAGTGACAACAGAGCAGCCTGCCTAATCCTGGATGTAGATATAAATTCATGAAAGCAGGATAAATTTTTTAACTCATTGTATGTGTGTAAATAAAGACAATTACACCCCACACACGATTTACAGGATTAATATTCTTGTGGATTTCCATATAGAAAGAACGAACATACTGTTTCATTTCTTAACACATCTTTCAGTGACACTTCAACAGACTGTTTGATGTTTACTGATAGGCAAACAGAGCTCACAGATGCATGTGGTGGCTCACCCAAAAAGGTAAGGTCTGAGCTTTGGATGGAGGAAACATGCTGCTGCCCCTTGCAAATCTGTATCAAACTGGCTGTGTGAACACAGAGTTTTATAGCCCAGGGCAGCTGACATAATCCTTTTTGGTATTGAGCAGCATCCTTTAGGCTTCCTTGCTGTCCTAACTGTACCTTACAACAGTGCAAGATCGTGGTCAGTGCTAACAAGATAGAAGCAGTGTTGTCCAGTACAGCCGTGCTTTCCCTACAAAAGGAATGGCTGATAAAATAGTCTTCCAGACTCAAGCCAAGGAAGCAACAAACTCTTATTTTTTCCCCGTGATGAAACACCCAGACTTACATCGGCTGAGCCTCTCCACAGGGATCCCAATCCTTATGCAGTTGGCAGCTTCCAAGGTGTCAGGTCGTGGGAGGTCCTCACACTTAGGCAACTGCAGCTGCATCAAGATGAGGGGGTTTGACCTAGCAATGTTGTACTCCTGCCTACAGAGATCGTTCTCCAGAACTTCGCATTCATCCCGGCACAGTTCCCGTGGCTTAGGGGTCCGGGAGCGCTCGTCACACAGGGGGAACACGAAGTGGCAGAAGGATGGGATGGCGAACTGGGAGCACTGGTCGGACAAGTGCGTGGAAGTGCCGATCATGGTAAACGCAGCTGCAAAGGGACAAAAGTACTGCTTAAGTACCGATTCGCAAAAAAACCCCCACGTCATTTGCCTTTAACAACTTTCATCTTTCCTTGAGGGTCTGAAAGCCCACTGAGCAACAGGTAAACGAGGCCATTTCTGCTGTAAAGGAGAGCTGACAAATGCAGAAAGAAAACCCAGCATCCCAGTGTCCCTCTGACTCCTTCACAGAGCTTGTAGGACTTCAGTTCTTAGGAAGTTACCCATGTGACTACCATTGCTCAAACTACTGGCCTTGGCTAATTTTAATTTAAAATCATAAAGAGCAAAGGCAAGATACACCTGACATGTTCCAAAGTTCCTAATTAGGTAAAATCTGAACAAGGATCACCTAACTTCTTCCTCCTGTAAACATTTTGATCAATAAACAAAGTGTTTTTCAAGTCTTGTCTGGCAAAAGGAAGTGTGCCATTGGTATTTAGGGAGACACTGTTATTAACAGGCATGAGAAGCCTAATGGGCAACAGTTTGGGGAAAATGAATGCAGTGAGTCCCAGCATGCTGATCACATTAAGATGAATGTCATAATGAATCAGGAACATAATTCTCCCCTTCAGCTCTCAGCACCTACAAGCTAAAATTTATCTCAAAGTTTCCTTGCATGTTGCAAAGAAAAGACAAATATGTGTGCGCATCATGTATCTGGTGCTGAGTCAAGCTTTAAATGTAGGAACATTTATTCACCCAGTAAAGCATAATTTTTGAGTGAGGTTTGCTAGACTGCATGTTCCACCAATTCAGACTGTAAAAACAGAGGAAATGTCATTCAGCAGCCTATTTACAACCTACAAATAAATTCTTTCCCTCTTGTCCCCCTCTCTCCTTTCAACCTTTTGATTTCCTGCTGGCACATGCTATCACAGAGTCTCCTGCCTCTTCCTAAACACCAAACATGCAGTAAGCAGCCCCAGATCCAGCCTTTCATACTGTTTACACGTTTGTTTATAATTATTCAGAAATATTAACACAGGAATATAACTATTTTTCAGTCATGTAGGGAATACTGCATGCAAGCACAGCATTAGGCCTCAGAACGTATCTGTGACACATACTTGTCCCAAAGACTAACAGGGAAAAAATAAAACTGGAAGACTGAAGTAGTCAGTGTCGACTATTTGAACCCCCACACTAAATTTTGTGAAGGCATTGCGTTACAGAATTTCAATCGACAAAGGGAACAGGAAATCCAGAACGAAAATTCCCCACAGATGTAACCTTGCTAAATGTTCCTGGCATCGGGCAGTAGGTGTCACCACTTCCCATGAACACTGGAGCACAAACTCTTCCATCAAAAACTGTGTTTAGGAGGTACAGGCAAAACTATAAGCAAAAGTTCAACAGCAGTTATTCAGTACTTTTTTTTTTTCCTTTACCTAACAAGGTACTGCAATTTCAAAAATACACTCTCATTTGGGCAGAGAACAGCCAGTCTTGCATTACTTGTTTTACATAAAAGTCATAAGAACCAATAATGCTATGAAATCCTCAGGATCAGTTTCACATTTGGTGAAAGCATTTGGTATGACCTTCAGATGTAGATAGTTTGAAAATGCTGCATTATTAACAGATTAATATTACGGCCTAGCTAGGCACTGGGTAGCTCTGCATGGTGGTTCATAGCATGTTTCTGAGAAAAAACAGTCCTTTCAAAAATTCTCCTCAGCTCCAGAACAGTGAATTCCAGCCCTCAGCCACCAAAACCTAACCAATAATTGGTGGTAATAGGGAACCAGAAGCCTGGTCATCAATGGCCAGGTTACATATTCCAGAAACAACACAACTTGATTAATGCATATTTTCTGGATGATATCAGAGTTTTTTGGTTGTTGGGTTTTTTTAGGTTTGGTTGGGTGTTTGTTTGTTGTTTTTTTTTGAAAAGGACATTATCAACCTAATTCCAGAGTTACAGATTTAATAGTTTCAAAGAGTTGAACATTTCCATATTGCTGAAAAACATCCAAACAGGACAGAGATTAAGTCATTGGGAAAAAGTTGTATCAATAGTATGTATTAATTGATGACATAATGGTTAAAGAGGCTGGAATGACAACAGAGTACAGGAGACAGGAGGGAGGGGGATGAGCTGTAATAGTACAAGGAAAGCTCAGCACCTGGACTTTGCCAGTCCCAGAATCCAATCACCATCTCAAGAACAGACAAAAAAACTCTGGGATTCTGGCTTGCCAGAGACCTTAAGGCAATATCTTTAAGGTAATATCTTTAAGGAGTTAAAGCTGACAAGCAACGTTAAACTCCTTTTGGTTTAGTTATGCTTAAGTTGTAGAGTCAATTAGTGAGATATATCTGGCCAGATGCAATAAGCTCCTGCTGGACTGAGTTAATTTGCTATATATTATGATAAACAGTGTGCTCTACTCCATGGATTCATGTCCTTGCTCTGCTTGTGTACATCAGAGTCACAGCTGCTCATGTCAGCCAACAGATCCAATGAAGAAAACCCATGTTGATGTACAGCCCATTAAAAGTCATTAAGATTTTGGATGCACATTTGTGTCTCTGTACAAAAAATATGTTCAGAGAAAGATTAAGCATAGGCAGAGCACAGGAAGGTCAACTCTTGTTTTATATAAACCAGTGTGAAATCCAGACTCTGCCAGAATTATGCAATAAGAAAGGAAACTCAGGGGAAAAGCCACCCTACGTTTTTCAAGACAATAAAAAATCAGTACTTTTTCACTATATCACAAATAAATTAAAAAAAAAAAATCTTATTTTGAATCCATCGTGTAAAAATCTCCAGTACAAACCAGAAGCTGTTAAAAAGTCAGCGGTCTGACATTTTACCTAATGACACAGAAAAAGCTTTTACACATTGCTTTTACACATTACAGCAGATACTCGTCTTCCTTGCTCCAAATTTTGCCAACTGCACAAGCCGGAAACGGGCTCACCTCCTCTAAACCTTAACACAAGGATGCCTTAGTCATTGACTGACGGAACTGGGAGGATGATGGTGCTATTTTTACCTGAACTGGACACTCTCATTAATGTGGGGGTTTTTTTTGTTTGGTTGGTTGGTTTTTTAAGGCTAAAGAAATGTGTAAGCTTACCAGTAATTCGGTTTTCGATTTCCCCCTGCATCTGGAGGGAGTCCACATAAATGGTCCTGTTTCCGATGATTCGCGCACATGCAATCCCCCTGTACGGCTGACAGAACCCATCTTCGTGGTAATCTTCCCTGCAAAAGACATGTTAGGATTTTATATGCAAATGTCTAGCTGCCCCCCCCAGTGTATTTTTACATAACATATTCTTATAAAAGTAGGAAAACTCAAAAATACTGCAAATCTGAAGTCGTTCCATTCCCCAGGTGCAGCTTTCTCCTCCAATTCTCTCTACGCTACCTTAAAGTATTAATGAAGGACCCTGTAAATAGCTCATTACAGAAAGAAGTAAAACAAAACCTGAGATTAATTTAAAAATCATATACTACTAATAATTGGATTTGACAGATGAATCTATTAAAAAGCCTTTAGACTGAAACAGCAACATAGATCTTATTATATGTCCCTATGCAATTTTGGCATCCAGCTGTACACTGTAAAATTAGGCAGTTTGTTCTCTTCTCCCACTTCTTTCACCCATTCTTCATTTCCTGTAGTTGATAGCAGAAGAGATCTTGCCAAGCTTGAATTAAAACATGAAATAATTTTGAACTTTGTATTAGGTAAAGAGAATAAAAAGTAACCAAGGTTATAACCTCTTTTCTCTGTAGTGAGAGTCAGTGCCAAATTTCTCTTTCAACATATATTTTAATACAGTTTTCAATTCAATGAGGCTTTGGGCCTTTCACTCCCTTACATCAACACAAATATTTTGGCACGAAAGCCCTAGCCTAAAGGCTCAGTGGTTCAACACTTCATCCCCAAAGCCCTTGTAAATAATACAGAGCTGATCTGCAGATCATAAGTGTCAGAGAAATGAAAAGAGACTTCAGAGAGAGAGCATGCTCAGAGTCAATATCCAGTATTCCCTGTGCTTCCTCTGTACTAGGATTCACTAGCCTGATGGATTCACATTATGTCATTTACTGCATGATGGACAAAAAGTAGGTATAAAACATAATCTAGTAAACCGTGACTCCAGAGCAGGGCATCTAAAAACGTAGTCAACTTCTGCAACTGAACTGTCTGAAAGTCTGAGATACCTCTGCAATACCAGCAATTTTTCAAGTATGACTTCAATACTCCTCTGCACTTTGTACTTTTGTTACCTTTGGGTATCAACACCTCTTCTGGCCACCCATGTTTCCACTCCTCTTACAAATACCAATATTTCTTAAAGTGTAAACTCTCTGGCAGGGGAAGGTTGAGCAGTATTGTCTGTACAGAGCAGCCAAAAGGTGGAAGCACTGACCACCTTTACTCTTCCTGTACTCCCAAGAAAGGCGATGATTTAACAGGACTCTATCCATCACATAAACTGCTAGATAAACCATGGTGATACTAAGTGCATCACGCAGTTGTTATGCAGATCTGGCCTTTATTTCCTATCAGAGTATGATTGTTAAATATTCATAAACCAACATTTTGTCTACAAATCCTGAAACAAGTTCTGTTTCCACAAAGATATGTAAGTTTTTGATTATGGTGGATGAAGTAGAGGAGTCGTCTTAGGATCAACTACTCCCTGCAGTAACATTCTTTCATTCTTAAAATCTGTAGTTTTGCAACAATTGCATCATGCCAGAAGTGACAAAAATCAAAACATCAAAACATTTTTTCTGTGTCTGTTTTATGATCCTTGACCACCTCAATAGGAAGTCAGCAATTCCCACAAGGATCTGAATGAATATGAAACCTCCAGCTGACCTCTTTCCCAAAAGTAAATTCATACCCTTGTCCTGCAGAACAAAGTCTGCAATGAAAGACTGCAAATTCAGTAATGTCTTACTGAAACTGTATCTCACACTTCAACTCTCAGTTCAGGGTTCTCTTGCCAGCATTAAAAAAAAAAAAAGGCACTCAAAACAGCATGGGTTTGGTGACAAAAGCAGTGTGATCTCTTACTTGGTTTATTTATTTCTGTCAGGAACTTCTAAACACAGCTTCGATACTATAAATACACACATATGTTCCCCGCTCCCATGTTATAGTCAACTGCTGATCAAACTAAACTGGATATGACCATTACCATGGACACAAGCAAAAGTAAACAGTAACCTGATGTCAGTTACTCTGACAAAAGCTGGGTTGTTACTCTACATGCATCTTCCTCAGGCCAGGAAACTCAGTGAACGCCGTTTGACTAGTACTACTGCCGAGAGGACAAAATTGCGTTAGTCTCCTGAGTAAAATATTTGATTTCAACAAAGCTGCAGAAGTGGCAGCACTAAGAGTTTCCTTACAGAGTACTCTGTTCTTCAGCTACATGTACACTTGGCACACAGCAAAAAATCTGCAGCAAAAAGCAACTGGGGGGGAATCTGATAAAATAGCACAGGAGCAGCATCATGCTCAGTTCAAACAGGAGCCTTTGGAACCATGTGCAGCTTTGATTCATGCTCCAAAACATATGCCAGCAATTCAGTTGCTGATCAGAGAAATAATTAAAAGCTGCTGAAAATAGGCAGAAATACCGACTCTTCAATTTCCTGCTGCTTGAGCTATAAAATGTGCTCTGATCAAGAACCCTGGTGAAAGCAGAAATCTGACTCCACAAAAGGAATCCAGAAGAGTTCAATTTGTTCCACTTGCAGAAATCTTACAAGCTAACCACCACAGGTAATTTCTCACATTTGTTCTTTAACTTCTGAACGTTTCAAGGCAGCACCACTTTTTACCTAGTGATTTTCTTCCATTTTTATAGGGTTTTGGTTTTGTTCTTTTCAAAATAGAGTCAGACCCATCCGAAGTGTTGATTTTTTTTTTTTTTTGCACCTTTGCTGGAAGGTGACCCCAAAGGCAGTGCACCTGGAAACTGAATTTTCTCAGCATTCAATTACAGTGGAGGGACGGTATATACTCTTACTGAAGGAACTCTCATCCCGATTACTTGTCATATGTTTGACCAGAGTTTGGATTTAAAAATAAAATTGTAAAGAATCTGACTTCACAGACCCTCTATTCCTAAAACCCCAACTTTCATTGCTTAGTATGAATGCCATTAGTTTTCCAAGCCCAGAAGGTGATCTGCCAGCACAGTAAAGTTAAGAACTAGGCTTTCTGATATAAAACCAAAGGAGAGGAATCTTCTATCTCTGTTACACAAAAGTAAAACTGAAACACTGATACTAGTTTTATGTACAACATGGAATTTGATTGACCTGGGTTTACCAGGTCTGGGAACATCTTGAAGAATGAAGTACTGATAAGCATTTACAGGTTCCTTATCACATATGCACTGCAACACCTGATTAAATACAGTATGCCTTCAGGCTTGTGGGCAGAAGAAGTCTGTATGAAATAGATAATTAACCAAACAGTGTAGAAGAAATATGCAGGTTCAGTGGTACAGTGCCACTTCTCCCACTGGCAGGAATCATAACTTGCAGGGATGTCTGGCTCTGTAAAGGAGGAATTGGAAGAACCAGGTGCCTCTGAACAGGAATAAAAGCACACATGAATAGGAAACTCTCTAGATGGAGGTCATGGAACACTCCCATAAGGCAGATATCTGCTCTAGAGGTATATAAAGAGATTTCTAGGTGTCAGAGAAAAGAACATCGTTAACATCACCACCCCCACCGTCATATTAAGCATTACTTTAATTTCACATGTGACACAGAAAGAACACTGAACAAAATACTACAAAAGAAAATATCTAGGAAACAAAGAGGCTTTTCCTCACGGAAAGCCTGAAATACTGAAAGAATACATCTGGGCACAATACACTATATCCTATCTGTGTTACACCACCTATTGTTTGCAACTGTCACAGCTGAACAGACCAGAGGGCATATCAAACAAAAAAGTTTCTCACTAAAACAAAGGCCACCATGGAAACTCTTCAAAACTACAATCACCTCGTGAAACACCCAAGTCTGATGAGAGTTTTATGTACATATTTAGTGCCCCTAGTAAGTGCAAACCTTGTGGTTTTGCAGAAGAATAGAGAAAACACTTGAAGACCTAACAATTTCTAGCAAGGGTTCACAAAGGGAATTCTGAAAGCAGAACTGAGAGGTATCCACATATTCATTTGCTAGTGAGACATCTTTATTCTGATTGCATACTACAAGTTCTGCTTACAAAGACAGCAGAAACTTGTAAGTTAAATCTACTATCCTGAAAATAGAAGAGATACAACAATGCATCAGCCATAAAAAGAAACTCAGAAATCCTCCAGAAAACTCAGAGGGAATTTTGATTGAATACATTGGAAAAAAAAATCTCATTTAATAATACCCTACCAACCTACCCTAGCATTTATATGGAAGGACACATCCTCAGCCTACAATTTACCAGAGAAAACAACGCTAAACCAATTCATAGAACATAACAGGATATTCCAGAGGTTAGCTTTTAAAAGGTAGTAGAAACTTTGTTACAGCAGTTTCCCACAGGCAAGTTGACTGCAATTAAAATTTCCAATAAATTTTCCCACAACAAATAACAAATCCAAAGTTTTAACCCTCTTTCCTGCTGTCCGGGGATTAAACAGTTTTAGTTAAGAACTGTTAAATACTGAGAATATTAGGACTCCCCCTCATATTTCATTACAACTGGAATGGCAAAGCAAGGACAATTGCACAGAAAACCACAATTAGACTGTGATAGATGAGTGAAAGGAAAAATTATTTATGTCATCCTGTTTGCTATGGGTAGAGAAATACAACATTTGGTATACAGTCACTCATCTTGTGGAAAAGTCTCAGGATTTTTGATAGTTACAACTTGAAAACTGATGTCAGAAGCTTTGTGAAGACAATAATTATGACTGACGGAAAGATCAGAGGGAAAAGGGCAGGCATCGTTTTTTCACATTATGAGTTTACTCAGCCCAGTGTGTAGCTACTTCATAAACAGAAAGCACACAAGTTAAATGACCTGCAGTGCAGAAAGAATAAAGGAGTAACTGGTTTATGTTTAATCAAAGAAAGGCAAATCCCTCTGACTTGTGGGAAGGGCATTAAAAAGAGCTGCAGTAAAAAAATCAGGAGCTTCATTTTTTTAATATGCGTATGTATTCATGGTTTGTTTATACCGAATCTCAAAATCAGGACCTCTTATAATGTTGCACTACAGCTGTTGTAATTTGTTACCCTTACTCTTGACATGATCATATCATAGTGCAGGGGAGCAAACTCTATTCAAAAGAGGATAACTTTTCAATGGCTAAAATGAGTTTATGTCTCCAGATATTCCCAAAGAAACAGGTCACCGACAAGATCTGAGAGAAGAGAAAGGTGCTGCTTTTTCATATGCTGTATCACATCTCTAAAATTTGCCTCTTGTCAAAAACGTAGTAAATATATATTAATGTTACTGTAGAAAAACACTTGTTACTTTCTGGTCAGGTTTGTCTTCAGAGAAAATATCAAATAAAACACTCAATTCCTTGCTTCACCATGAAGTAAAATTCGTCAGGAGGGTTGCCATTTAAAGTAATAGTTACAATGGGCTATAAAATTGCTCTTTCTCATAGGTCTCCCATAGTGCACAGAACGTCAACAGAAGTTTTACTGCTGACATTCAGGGCAACAGGACTGGGGTATAAATAATTGACAGAGGAAAAGAATGGAATATTTTAAAATAAGTATGGCTTGACCTATTAGTATCCACTGAAAGGCTGGGCTAATGCCAGCTGCTTCTGATGTCATCCATAATTTCTGCCCATATAGGCCAGAAATTCAGCAACTCACACAAACAGGTTGGAGATTTTAGCATAGTTTCCAAAACCCAGGTGTACAGGAAAACCTCAAAAAATCCCCAAACCCACCAACCATAAATCACCAAAAACTCCACACGTGCACACCTGTGCCCTGCCTGCTGAAGCCAAGACGTGAAAGGCTTGGCAGAGACAACTTGGCTGCTTCACTGGGGCCCCGCCTGCAGGGAGACTACCCTGCACCCACATCATGGGACACAGCCACAGGCTTCCTGCCCTACCTGTATCCATTCTCTGAACAAACAATTCTGGCCACAGGTTTCTGCAAATAACCCACCTTTCCGGCACTTAAAATCACTGTTTGCACATCTTCACCTGTGTCTAAAGATCGGTGCCCCTGGCATATCAGGAAACACACACATCAATGTAGTTAACACCTCAAAGAGAGACTTAGAGTAGTACAATACAAGAGGGGTATAAAACTTTCCCTATACACTAAGGGAGTGTAAAAAATACCATCAGAAAAGAAGGTGTTTAGTGTTAAAAAGTAAAAAAACTAACAAGCAGGGGAATTTGTATAAATAGTCATAGCTCAGTTGAAATCAATGGACCTACGACAATTTACACTCACCATGGATATGACCCGTGACTTTTGCTACCAGATGCTCATTGAGTGTAGCAATAGACCCAAAAAGCAAGATACAAGCATGCAACTTAGCTGAATATTTCTTGCTTTTTATCTGAAAACTATACATCACAGAATCCTTAAAAAAATTCACTGAAAGTCACAATTACTGAACAGAGCAATTGTGTTGCATTTGACTGGAATATTTATCTATTAGCTACTAAAAAAAGTACACTGTGAACTGAAACTCCAGACTCAATGTTTAAGATCAGTAAAAATACCCCACTTGGTCTTTATTCTACTGGTTATATTAAATGATGATTTTTTTTCATATTAATCATAGGATTTGAGGCAGCATTTTATGCCAGGTAATAGAGAGGGTAAGTAATTGTAATGTCATTCATAAAAAAACAGCTACAAATGGACTTAGTGTTTGTGGCAATCTAAAGAAAAGCAGCTTGTTTGTCAAATGGCAACTTGAAACTTTACAACAACCTAATTTTTAGACTATTGAAATTATTTCTGCAAAGGGTTATAAAATCAGTATTTTTAAATACAAAATTCAGACTCCAAAGCCTATCTCTGAAACATAGTCCAAATAATGCTTTAAACATATATTCTGATGCTACTGTGAAAGAAGGATTCTTTTAATACGAAGTATTTAAAAAACATTTAAACACAAAAAAAAGGAGAGAAGATCAGTAGGGTTTAACCATGTACCTTCACTGAATCATGACCCAAATTGTACTCGCCAGTAGGCATTGCCTTAGATGGTGTCAGCACTCTTAGCTGAGCTGTGTCCTTGATAAAAGATACCACCATTCAATAATTTAAGTGGACAAAACCAAGAGAAAATGGCATTGCCTTTGTTTCTTTCACAAAACTAATCCTCCCTCACTCCAACAAGAAAAGCACCCAGCCATCACAGGCAAACGTATATGAAAGAACTGAACACACAAAACTGCTCGGAATGCTCATTAGATAGCACTCCCTGCTGCTGTGGTTTGATGGTATCACATGCATTCACATATTTGTTACTGCTTTCCAAGTTTAGAAAAGTTTTCAGTGTGCCAAAAAACGCTGCAGTTCCCAAGTACAGCAATCACGTACAGACATATAGGTGGCAGGATGGCTTTTACTACACTAAGATGGGTGAAACAGTCAAAGAAGCAAGACTAAACAACATATCAATGTCCTGAACTTCTGCACAAAAAAGGAGGATTGTTCCTAGACGTATAACCAGCCACAATCCTCTGGTTACCACACGCAACTTCAAACAGATTATCTTATATTCTACCCATAACATTCTAACTCTCTCCCTCAGTTGACTCGAAGGATATTTTTGTAAATTCTCCCTCTGCTTTCATAGGTGTCAGCACGCTGGGATGAAATCTTGAAATCAGGTGAGTCAGCTGGCAATCCAAGGAAGGCTGCAGGTCTGTTTTGCTGAGTGTCAGATATTTTTAACAGAAACATCTCTGTTGCAACCACGGGTACTGGAAAATTGAGAAAAAAGCCTTCAGAAAAAATAATTTCAACATATGGGAACGTGAACCTTGCCATGCAGCATTCCAGCTTCTCACTCACCAAAGAAACCATTATGAGGTCCCCTCTCCACCCATTTTTTGTTGTTGGTTGTTGTTTTTTTTTAGGGTACGTTACTCCTCTCAGTGTGTTATGACTGTGTAATAAATTGTCTTTTTCTGATACCTCCAAGGAAAGTCAGCAGGACCAGCAGACCCTCACCGAAAAGCCTCTAACAAGCAGGGAAGGAGGGAGGGGTGGGTGTCGGGGCTCACCAAGGGGAGTGGTCTGGGAACTGGGGTCCCTTCTGACCCCTGGGAGTGGGTGGGCAAAGGGCAGCTCACCTCCCAACAGGTTGCTCCGACCTTCCCTAGTGTGAAGCTCACCCCACACTACAAATGCCACCTGAGCCTAACCTGATATGGTCATTTAAAAAAACCAAAAAAAAATCGTATAAGTTTTCAGGTAGATGCTAGTGCATTGTAATTTACCTACAGAGACAGACTTTACACACGAATAAAAATTTTACATTTTTGTTTAGCTGATTTAAAGCCACTGATGGGATTTCATACGTACACCAAGAAGACAGGTAGGAGGTAGGAAGTCTTGAGAGAAAAGAAGACAATGAAAACATGGTCAAAAATAACCAGTTATATAAATACAAAGAGAAGAGAAGGTTACAAGAAAGACAAAAGGGATAATTTAAAATAGAAAAATGAAATCTCATGTAAGTGCCCTAAGGTTTCCATTTTGGTTTTTTTTTTCTTGAATGATGGGAAATACAAGCCTTCTACCAAAGTGCTTCCTGGCTTTTTAGTAGAGGTTAAAAAGTTAAGATATTTTTGCACCAAAAAAAAAAAAATTGTTTTCAGAATTAAAAATATTTTAACCAACCATGCCATTACAAATGTGGTCACTTATGTAAGAATCTGAGCAAATGAAAAAAAAAAATGAAAAAAACTGTACTGGCATTTTTCCCTCCCCTTCTTTCTTCTATTTTTTTTAAACAAAACAAATGTGGCTTTTCTATTTCAGTTACCACAGCCATTATACATCTGGTAGCAGAGAGCTTTGTAAAACAGCCAGAAGTTATCACAGCATCAGCTATAAATTGGTTACATAACTATATCCAAGTATTCATCTTCAAAGTCTTTTGCAGAGCATTTTTATTAAATCTACTGAAACACTGATACTTATAACCATATAACACTGAAGTGTCAGTGTTCCAGACTTAAAAAAAATTAGCCTATTCCATTTATCTGAAAATACTAAATACTTGTTAGCCTCTCTGTTACTTTTTATGGATGCAATATGAACTAATTCTAGGCAATGTTGCAGAAAGTTACAGTTTGTGAATACTTCCCAATGTTAGAGACTATTTTCATAGCTGCTCTTTACTTCTTAGAACTTATCTGAGCTGCAGTTTTCCACAGTCCAAAGATAATTTTTAAATTTTTTTATTTTCTTTTTTAGTTCTAAACAAGTGGTCAGATGTTTCAAAAAATGAGGCCAGAGAATTTTTCAATATTTCATTTCTCTTTGGGGAAGGGGGAGGGAAGTGAAGGTACTTCAATGCATCCAGAGGAGGGCAACAAAGCTGATGGAAGGGCTCGAAGGAATGTACAAAGAGGAGCAGCTGAGGACTCTGAACTTGGGTACGTTTGGGGAGAAGGACACTGAGGTGTGACCTGACCGCTCTCTGACCAGCTTTCTCAGGATGGGAGGAGGAGAGGGAAGTGCTGGTCTCTTCTTCCTGGGATCCAGCTACAGGACATGTGGGAATGGTTCAAAGCTGCATCAGGGTAGGTTCAGACCGAAGGTTAGGAACCATTTCCTTGTCAGCAGGGTGGTCAAACTGCAACAGGCTCCCCAAAGAGGTGGTTGATGTCCCATGCCTGTCAGTGCCTTAAAGAGAGGCCCCTAATAATAACAGGCTTTAACTTTTGCCAACCATGGAGTGATCAAGAAGTCGGACTAAATGATTCTTGTAGTTCCCTGCCAGTTGGAGCTACTGTATTGTATTGTGTTTATATTCTAATGCATTCTTTCCTATTCCTTCTCTTTACCCTTCTATCATTGTTTTGTAATCTGGAACCACTACGCTGTCGTTAGGAAGGTGAAAAAACGGAGGTTTGTCCACATAATTTAGCAAAACTGAGTCAGATTAAAGTATAAGGGTTTCTATATGCAAGTCAGCCTGCAGAACTAAGGAGACACCTCCCAGCATGAAGAAAGACATGGTGAGGCAGGAGTAAACACCCTTTCTGGCCTTCAAATTGAACTGTTAGAAAAACTTGGGGAGGAGGGAAGTATGTGTATGTGTGTGCACACTTATTCATAAAAGCAAAGATTATGAGGTATATCATCCTTTTTGTCCCACCTAGAGTAATCCTTTTCCTCTCCTATGTCATCAGAGTGAACAAAATAAGAAATGGAAGACCTATGAATAAGCTCTTTGAGGAGTGTGAGAAACAGTTGATGACGCTTCTTGCCATCTTATATTTAGAGCAGCATTACCTAAAACACTTCAGATTTTAAGGCTTAACAGAGCAGTATCAATTTGTAAGAGTAGATTTCCTCACCACACTTTCTTTCTCTTTTTTAAAAGCAATCCCTTCCATCACTCTTAATGTTATTTAGTTTTGAGTAGAATTTTTCAAATTTTACCAGCTAAACCACCTATTCGACCTTTTCTCAAGTACACTAAATTAATTGCATCTACAGTTTGGCTCTTTCAAACTAAAATACAGAACATAATAATACAAAAGTAGGGAAAAACTAACCATAAAGGCATAAAAATTGAAAGGATGATTTATGGGGTGGTGCTCCAGCATTATCTCGTTTGGTTAAATTACCTACTTTTCATTAGAATAGCGTTCCTTTATCTTTGTGCCCAACTACAACATTTACCCTTTCCTTGTATGCACTTAGAGGCTATTCAGCATCCTAAGGAACTCTAATTAAACTCAATGTGGCATCAAATGCCTACAGGAAGTCTCAGGGACATATAGCTGTCCTTTTGTAAGACATACAATAAATACTTTGAAAGCCATTTAAGCCACTGAACAAATGAGAGTAGGGGAGGGAGAGAGAAGTAGAATCCAAACACACTAAAGATTGCTGATTATATCAGGGATGTCCAACAGCTGCAGTAGCTACTTGCCAAAAGCCCGAGGGCCATTACTACTTTGAATATCAATTTACATATATCCTTAAAGGGAATAACAAGTCTTACTTCTTTGGTAGTTTAATGAAACCTGTTCCTCTGAGCAGCTCAAACCTAAGCACCTGCTGCTGATCTGGAATTTGCTGGAAGGGGGTATTGGGGTCACGTATTTACAAAGTCAGAGCTGTAACTGGCTCGTTGCCGTGTGTTGCACATCTTAAGTGTTGCACCTTACAGCTTTCCTGTTGGCTACCAGAAACCTAGCCACTGCTCTGCAGAGAAGGAAGCAGGCTCTCCCAGCACACAGGCTGCGCGTGGGTGAATTCTCACCTGCAGGAAACCATCAGCTTCCTTTAATATCCACCTACAAGCTAAATGTCTGAATTTTGAGAAGCAGAACTCTCAGGAAAGAAAGTATTTGTGGGCTTTGGTGTATTGCATGTTTGTAACCCCACATATTACACTCATTACATTCATTATAATGCTTCATCCAATCCTTTTGAAAGTTTCTTGACAGCACCGCTGTCAAGGTGGGAAGGTGCTTTCTACATTTAACCCTAAGTTAGCTCAACTATAAGAAATGTAACTAATTTCTTCTCCTTTCTAAGGGAAATCTTGCCCAACTACAGGCAAGTCCCATGGGGTTGCTCTCTTGTCTTTGCAACCAGTCTCTCTCTGTAGGGCAGTGCAAAGTCGCTGCATTACACTTTAATTTATACAAGGACATTTGATTTATACAGTAGCATGAAGAAGGTAAAGCTTTCCTGCACATCTGTCTTTGCATATGCTTGGCTTCCTTTTGGTTTTGGGGGGGTTTCTGAACAATATGGGTTAGTGAGCATAAAAGACACCTATTATCCTTTTCCCCCCTATACATTCCCTGTCAGCTTCTTTCTTTTGTTCTTCCATTCTTCTGATGGGAAGGCAAAAAAACCTCCCACTTGAAATAGCTTCCCCAGATAACAAGCTGCAGGAGTACAGACACCTCTGTCTGCTTCAGGATGTTATGCATATTAGTTTAAATACACATCTGGCTTCTAAAATTCATCAATTTTGTAAGCACACTGAATTTTTACTGCTATCACTAAATAATACAAAACGCATTAGATTGTTCATCATTTATTTACTGGTGATTAGAAAACATTTAAGTGAAAGATTAAAGCTGAAGAAACTACGTAGTGTGGGAGGAAGCTGGGATATGGAGTGGTGCAAAGCAAACCAAACCAAAACAGTACTTCCACTGCTCTTAAACTCTGTCCTGAATTACATGTATTATGCGTCTTTAAGATATTAATCATATTCTGGGGTTTTAAATAAGAAAAAATATTATTTTTTGGAAAAATATAAGTAATATTAGGGTAAAAAATTCAGTTTTTATTACAAGACAGAGGGTCAGCTTCCTCTGAGTACACCCTACGTCTCTGGGCAGAAGAGAGTATAATTTTCAGTTATGGGCTAATTTGTGACATGGTATGCTTATGAGCTCTACTAGGCTGTATCCTACATAACAAGAGGAAAAACTGAAAAATTATTCTCTAAGATAGCTAAGAGAGAAAAGAGTATGCAAAATCATTTAGTGCAACCTTGGTTTTAGTTTCCTCCTTGCTCCAAATTTCCTGTCTGGGCCTGAGAGACTGTCGAAGGATATTTAAACTGATGAAGCCAGATGCAGATCTGAGATTGTGAATCCAAATCCCCTGAAAGGAGCCCCAAACCCACAGAAGGGTGAAATACAGCCTTCCCCCGACCTTGAGAGAAAAAAGGAAACTGACACACGGGGGCTGTGAGGGAATTGCAGCATGTTCCAGCCAGATCCCCAAATTGGATTGTCAGGGAGTCAGGAAATCTGCCAAGACAAACACATGCTGTTTAATATACAACAGCCCGAGATAATCTGTGCCTCAGTTCATCCCTCGTAAAATAGGAATAACATTCCATGCTTTATAGGGAGAGAGTGTATCTTAAGCATTTTGAGATAATCCTATAGTAGAGGAAGGCAAAAAATTCCCAAGATCCACCACCTCCATTTGATATACAAAACATGGAGAGACAAAGGTTAAACAACTTGCTGCAATCACACATGGAGACAGGAGTACAGTCAGAAATTGAATCCAGACCTCTAAAATTACAGTCCAGTGTTTTAATCACTAAATCCTTCTTCTGCCTTGATTAAAACAGGAAATGAGAACACAAAGTATGCACTTATTCTGTAAATTCAACTTGTTACCACAAACATCTTAGAAAAATATGTATAGTTCAAATATGGTTGCCTCTGTCCTGTGAATATTTTGATGAAACAAAAGGCGTGCATGTCATTCTGGAGGAGATCCATCATCAAACACCTGGTTCTCATGGGCCTCAATTAACACTGTAATTCAGATTTGAGACAACACTGTACTGGTTATAAAAACATCTGTTTATGTGAATTTTAAGACAATCTTGCATAATTTAGAAGATTAACAATGTCATCAGTGAATGAACTGCACTGAGAGTAAAGAACATTTGCCACCTCACCTGAGGAGAGGAGGAAGATACGAGTGGTGGTGTTGTTTGATGATAAGGAAAGCATTCTTCCTTTTTAGTATGATGGTAGGTACCTTTGGTTTGCCAGACAGATTCAGTATACAAAACTATCTGCCCCCTCAGCTACTGTCTTTTACCTGGAAGACCCCAGTCATGGGCAGGGAGGTGGTCTGAGGGTAAAACACTCTGATGATTCACTCCTTTCCACCTTCTTTACCAAGACCCTATATTCTCTTTTCCATCTTATAATTACGTGGAGATTCATCACATGATGAAAAGGTATCTGTTCCCATCATAAAGGTGTATGAGTGCCCCTCACATCATGCAGAAGTTCCCCAAAGGGGTCACAGAAAAAGTGTGCTTTGGCTATGTAATAAAAGCCATGGGATATGCTGACCATGGAAAATAAATTGCCCATCGCAGGATTCCTCATTAGAGTTTTAACAGACATGCATTACTAGTTTTTAAACATTCTGCTTTCCACTGTTTGAAAGAGCTGCTTTTTCTTCTCAACTACAATTGCTTCATCACTTTTCTTCAATGGACTGAATCCTTAAAAATTTAACTGTTGTCTGAAACTATTTGAAGAAAATCAGGCATGAGAGCATGCAAATTTATTAAGAGTGATTAATATACAAAAAATTCCTCCCCAAAGTAATGGGTAATTTCTATTTGATGACAGTGTTTCTTCCCACCAATTTCTCCTTCTAAGGGCCCAACCATACTGGCATCAAAGGCTGCAAACCGAGAACTGATCTTAGCCAGCGTTCAATAAAACAAGGACTTATCAAAAGTTTTTTGAAAAGCCCAGTTCCCCTGCACAGGGCCCTGGATGGAAATGTTTGCCTCCTGGTATCCTGAGCAGATTGCAGAAAGGTCATGTAGGGAAACATGAAGGACTGGCAACAGAGTCAGTTTCACCTACACTTTGCAGGGGCTGAGCTTATAGGTTATTCTTTCTGCCTGTATTCTGTTGTGCCTTCCTCACTTCTGCTAAAGCCTCACTAGATTTTCCAGAAGCCCTAAAAGCCAACAAACTGCCAGATATCTTCCATCTCAAGTTCCCTTCAAGGTGGCACCACTACAGTTACAGCCTTAATAAGTAATCTGAACTGCTTCAAAACCGGAATTTGCCCAATGGGTAAAATTCAGTCTAACCATTTGATTCAAAAGAAAATATGTTAGACTAGAGAACATACAAACTTTTAGAATTAATTTATCCTGTAAAACCAACACTTCTAGAAGGGAAGGGAACTGTTTCTGCCCACCTACTCTTGAGACTCCAAGAGATTAACATCGGTTGCTTTATTTTATATCATATAAAAAAAAATTCTGATATTTGCTAACCATTTATTTTATTTTCGCACACTTGCACCTTTCTGAACAGACAGGATGTCCCTCTTTTGAACAGAAAAAGCTAATAATGCTAATATTACAAAAGGTAAAAGCACAATGCAGTAAGAGGATTGCTGGGTCGTACTCTAGTAAAAGGGTCCTCTAATAGCACAGTCCTCTGCACAGCAAACACTAGTCAGAGACTATTTTTTTGACTGTGTTTTGATTTTATATCCTTTGTAAGTTAATTTGTACCAGCTACTAGTACTTTTGATAATTTTAATACTTTTGATAAATAATTTCGATAGATTCTATTTTTCTATTTCTACAGAAAAATCCCTAGAAATTTTTACACAGATGGGCCTTAACAGAAAATAAAGATCTCTCCAAAAAATCCACAGCAATTGAAGACTAAATATTTGGTTGAAAACTGTTACTTTCAGGTTTTTGTGAAAACGTCTCAACTTCAGTACCCTGAAGGTCGGGACCCTTTTTTTGCACTGGCGGGTCTGACTGCATAACACACGTTTGATCTCTGTCAATCTTTAATTGTAGATAATTTCTAGAAATCCACAGCACGGACTGCGTAAAAATACCTTGCTAGATGGTATCTACATAGGTAATGCTTCTCACCCCTTAAAAATTCACTAGGTATAGTTTTAAACCGAGTCACAATGGTTTTGTGTTTCGGTGTTCCCACTGAAGCATGTCTTTTTTGAAGCATTACTACCAGCAGTAACAGCTCTCATGCGGCTCAACGCGAGACTGCGCCGTGCAGACAGCAAACAGAAAGAGTCCTTTGTGCCCTAAGAGCTCTTTCCAAGCAGTTAGATATTCTTTTGCCTTTTTCTGGCTCACAAAATGACCCACGTGTTTTTATGCAAAATATTCAGTAAAAAAAAAAATAAAAAAAATCACAGTTTCCGAGAAGAAAACAGTTATACTGCCAAAACACGGCATTTTATTTGAAGGACTTAGTAGGCATGGAGCAGAGGAACATCTGGAATAACTGTGAAAAGATAATTAAAAAAAAAAAAAGACAGAATCAGAAGAAAGATAGGAACTTTGGAAAGGTGGGTAAAACCTGATTAAGCAGGAAACGGAAAAAAAAAATTGAAACCGAAACAGTCATGCAATGAAGCAAAGACCTGTAATGCCCAAAGCTCCAGGACCTCCTACGATAAGTCCCTCATGACTTCCCACTAGACCTTTGACCTGACCTTGTTCTTCTGAAGTTTCAGCTTCCTCTTCAATCTAGTGGATATTAAAAAGAAAATAATCTACCAGCAGTAGATTACAATCTACCTCACTTCACCTTTTAATGGCAGGTCCAAAACAATGATGGCACACTACTGCTTCCAAGTCCAGCACCAATACCAATCGTACAAGACCCATTGTGAAGTTTCATAAGTCAAATGACAGATCTTTTTTCCTTTTTGAGTTATTTCTTTCTTTGTTTTAATTTCAGGTTCAAAACCAGCAAAGGTTGAATAGCAAAGCATTCAAAACCTAGGCAAAACCAGGATGAAAGATGGCTTGGGAACCCTAATTCATTTCCACATAAGAGAGAGCATATAACTAAGAACTACATGTCACATACACAGGAATTTAATTTTTTTCACTGTATTACTTGAAATGTTTTATTTATGTTGATACTTGTAAAATATTAGTAAGTTCATCCTCAGTACAGGCAAAGCATTTGGAAAATACTAGGGAAACCAAGAGAAATCAGATTAATTACTTACTCTATAACAAAAAATGAATAAAAGTAAAACGTGGTTCCCAGTTTTACACCTTGTGCTCAAAGCTAACTATGCTTCAGTCACATTTGAGGACTGATCTTTGAACTTCAGTTCAGAGCTTCATTACGAGTTATTTCATTTTGCTGCCTCTTGTACCAGTCTCTGCCTTCCGATCTCATAAAAGATCAGACAGCTTCCTGGCATCTCACTAATTTTCTCTTTTGTAGAGCAGGTGCATAACAGTTTTTTAAAGTGATATAAGATCTGAAGCAGTATTTTAGTGTTACAAAAGTGATTACATATTTTTTCATGTACTCTGTCATGAACAGCTAATTTCAATCAATTATAAGAAAATACGAAAACTAGTTAAATCTCTATCATATTGTATCGTGCTTTGGGAATTGTATTCTCCAATCTAGTGTTCCCACTGAAACCACTGCAAAGGATGGTCCCTCCTCCCCCTCACCCTGCAGGGGGCTGGAGAGGAGAACTGGAAGCACAAAGGGTAAAGAGCACAGGCTGAGATGAGAATAATTTTCTGGAAACAGCAATGAGATAAGAAAACCAAGAGTAACAGCAACAATATTAATAAGAAAAGCATGTAGGAGAGAGAGGCATGTAGTGGAGAAGTAGGTGGGCTCAGAACGCTGCAGGGAAATTAGTCAAAGGGCTGTCAATCAGGGGTCTGTTAAAGATGAAGGCTGGAAGGGGGTCACTGCATGTGGCAGAAGGAAGGTTCCTCCTCCTCAAAATGACAGGTAGGACTGGAACCTTCCACAGCAGGTATGAGGCTCTGGAAGTAGAGAGCCAGACAACTGATGAGGTGGGTGAAGGTCCTTCTGAGGTACTGGGGCCTCCTAAAACAACACCAACTGTACAACCCATCAAGACCTCCTCTAATAGGAAAAGAAGGGTAGTTGTAACAGCAGATTCCCTTCTAAGGGGAATGGAGGGTCTGATAAGCAGGCTGGACCCAACTCACAGGGCAGTCTGCTGTCTCCCAGGGGCTCAGGTGAGGGACATTACTGGAAAACTCTCCAGTCTAACGAGGCCCTCTGATTACATTGCACTATTGGCTGTTCAAACTGGCAGCAGTGAAATAACAAAGAAAAGTCCAAGGGCAATCAAGAGACTTCAGAGTCCTGGGAAAATTGGTAGAGAGATCAGGAGCATAGGTAGTGATTTCCTCGATTCTTCCAGTAGCAAGGAAGGATGAACTGGTGGTGACTGATAAGGAGCAGGCTGAGATACTCAATGAGTTTTTTATCTCACTCAGGCTTCCTGCTTGTCTCAAGTCCTTGATCATCTCGGTGAGTGTGGGAGAAGTGTCCCATCTACTATAAGCAAAGAGCAGGTTCGGGACCACTTGATGAAGCTGAATATCCACAAGCCTATGGGACCTGATGACATGCATCCAAAGGCCCTGAGGGAACTGGCTGATGTTGTTACCAAACTACTCTTCATCATATTTGAAAAGTCACGGTGGTCAAGCAAAGTCACTGGTGAACGGAAAAAGGAAACGCCATTCCCATTTTCAGAAAGAGAAGAAAGGA
Organism: Lepidothrix coronata; assembly: GCF_001604755.1. Lineage (NCBI taxonomy): Eukaryota > Metazoa > Chordata > Aves > Passeriformes > Pipridae > Lepidothrix > Lepidothrix coronata. The sequence goes on from NW_016690476.1 coordinate 317,331, forward strand.
AGATCTGGAGAACTACAGATGGGTGAGCCTCACCTCTGTGCCTGGGAAGATCATGGAGCAGATCCTCCTAGAAGATATGCTACGGCACATAAAAGACAAGGAGGTGATCTGAGACAGGCAGCATGGCTTTACTGAGGGCAAATTATGCCTGACCAGTCTGGTGGCCTATGATGGAGTGATGGCAATGGTCGACAAGAGAAGACCAACAGATGCCATCTATCCAGACTTCTGTAGGCTTGATATCATCCCACACGACATCCTTATCTGCAAATTGGAGAGACATGTATTTGATGGACTATTCAGTGGATAAGGAACTAATGGATGGATGCAGCTATAGATTTCTGGTCAACAGCTCTGTGTCCAGATGGAGGCCAGTGATGAGTGGAGTCCCTCAGGGCTTTGTCTTGGGACCACTGCTCTTCAGTGTCTTCATCAGTGACACAGACAGTGGAACTGAGTGCAGCCTCAGCAAGTCTGTAGATGATGCAAAGTTGAGCAGTTGACACAACAGAACAATGGGATGACATCCAGAGGGACTCGGACAAACTTGAGAAGTGGGCCCATGAAAACTTCATAAAGTTCTGTAAGTCCAAGTGCAAGGTTCTGCAGCTGGGTTGGGACAATCCTAGACATGAGTACTGACTGGGAGAAGAAGTCATTGAGAGAAGTCCTGTGGAGAAGGACTTTGGAGTTTTCATGGATGAGAAGTTGGATACGAGTCAATAGTGTGCACACACAGCGCGGAAGGCCAACTACATCTTGGGCTGCATCAAAAGCAGCATGGTTCTTATGGAAAGGAAGGAGAGGGACTTCTTATACTGGTAGATAGTGCAGGACAAGGTGCAATGACTTTTAGCTAGAAGAAGGCAGGTTTAGCTTAGGTGTTAGGAAGAAATTCTTTACTCCGCACTGGGACAGGTTGCCTGGATGAGCTGTGGATGCCCCATCCCTGGAAGTGTTCAAGGCCATACTGAATGGGGCTTTGAGCAACCTGATCTAGTGGAAGGTGTCTCTGTCCAAGGCAGGAGGGTTGAAACTAGATGATCTTTGAGGTACCTTGCAATCCAGACCATTCTACGGTTCTATTTTCATTCTTATAACTGGATCAGCAAGTGAGCTCAAGAGTCTTAGAGAAATCACCAAACCAAATCACTCAAGTCAAAATGACACTAAAAAACAGGGGGGTTACTTAGCTACTCAGAGACAGGATCCTAGTCTTGTTTTACCGGACTTTTCAAGTTATAAGAGTATAAAACATGGGTAAATTTACAACCACAGCAACCCAAGCATTTTCCCCATTCATTTTTAACCACTCTTCTAGCCCATACTTGCCCTGTAAACAATTACTGTTCAAACATTGTGACTTTGTGGTATTTTGCTTGTCCAAAACACGAAATAAGCAAGTAGAAGTTTCTCAAGAAAACTCAATCAAATCAAAACCCACTGTAACACAAACGCTACCTCTGTCTGAAAAAGGTTCTTCCATTCTGTGAGTTTTTGATCAAATCAGCTAATTTTAGCAAGAATGCTGTCGTTGAAGGTAGTGTTTACAGAGTTTATGAACTAAACTCTTACAGAACAAAAGTGGTCAGAGAGCATTAAGTAATTTTCCAAAGAGTACTTACTGAAGATTATGATTCGGGCTGTTTGTTGGACCTGTAAACATAAAACAAACAAGCATTGCTGACAAGTTCAGCCCAAGGACAACATCATAAAAAAAGTCAATAACAATCTGAAGGAAACTGTCTCTTTAAGGAAAGTTTGTCTCAAGATTCAAACAAAACCCTCTGCATTCCTGCACATAATTATATATTGCTATTTTCAAGGCCACAAATAAAAATCAGATGAATCTACTGTCTGCCCAGGAAGCAACTTCAGTGGACCTAATATTTTTAGAAAATATCTTTCACCATAAAAACACAGGCTGTTAAAAAGACAAAGTGTTATCTTGACACATCACTTACCTTTTAACAAGCCTTACCTCAGGCTTACTCTCAGAGTTTATGGTGTGGCAAGGAGATACACAATTTTTATCACAGCAGGAACAAGGTTCAATACCCAGCATTTAGGGAATCACTACAAACTAAACCGTGGAGTTAACTATTTACATTACAAAGTTAGAATAAATTTTTAGAAAAATTTATCTGGAAATTTTTTTCCCATTGCTCCAGAGGCAAACTAAATAAAAGCTTGGCTTTTGGGCTGGATGACTAAGTCTCAAAAATGCAACAGAAGTACTTCTTGACAGGTGTGGTGTAACTTCACCTGTTGAAGGACAGAACTGGAGGCCAGGCTGTACCGAAGTGATATTTCACAAGGATGGGCCCAACACTGTGAACATCAAATAGAAAACTGCTTCTCTTCCTTCCCTTCAGTACTTTTTTTTTTTTACAGACTGAGTTAAGTAGTAGAGTGAAAACTCCAGGCAATGAAATGTTACCATTTCGTATTTTATATGTGCACTTCTTCAATTTTTTTTTATTCACTATGTATTTATAGACCTTTACATCTGTAATTACTTTCTTTTATTACCAGTAAAGGGGCATCAAGTTCAACCAAGAAGTTCTGTGCTAGGAGAGAGGCACCAGGCCATCAATTTATTTATTTCCTTTTGTGTTGAGAATTCTTCTTAAAACATCAAATTAATTTCTCCTTATGCTATTGTGAAAACTAATATCTAGTCTATAAAGCAGACTGAGTAATTATGAAAGCCAGGAACTCACCAAGCCTGACAAACAACACTCCTGTTGCAGTTATTGTCTTCATGCCATTTGAAGCCACGCACTGGTAGTATCCTGTGTCTGTGGTATCCAGATCCTGGATTCTCAGTCGTGAACCATAATCTGTTTTTCTGATGATGATCCGTCTTGGCTCCTGAACCACTGGAGCATCGTTTTTTAGCCATCTGACATTTGGAGATGGATTTCCCGCTACCTTGCAGTGGAGGATTGCTGTTTGCCCCTGGACTACAGTGATATTGTTTACTGGTTCCAAAAAGGTCAGGAAGTAACCTAAGAGGATAAAAGGTCATGAAAGATCAGACTTCAGTTGTGTTGTGATAAAAGCCTACCCAAAGGCACTTTATTAACAGAGAAGCTTGGAAACAGCTTCAGTTTTCTTTCAGGCACATACTCAAGAAAATACAATTCACTGTCCTAAGGAGACCACAGCATCACACTCCTATTTGTCTTTCATGGCTGACTTCATGTTGGTGTGCAGGTAGGTATGCAGATTAGAAGGTCAAGAAAGAATTGATACCATTACAATCCTTACACCTTTTGTGGACACTTATCTTGAAGCAGTAATGACTTTTTCTACATCTCACATGCTTAACATCCTTACGTACATCTAATGCTGTTCTGTTCTAAAAGCAAAATACATCCTTATTCCATAAAAGAGTAATCCCAACTGTAACCATACTGGAATATTATTGTAAGTTTACCACTTTATATTCTTACTTGGAAGAAGTAAGAAGTAGTAAATCTTATCATGGATTTGTCTTAAAAATAACTACCACTGGAAAAGTTGCTTTTAGATATTAATTTGACTTGCCAGTTACTCAAGAAAATCTTAAAATTAGTCTGATTTGGGCAGGTTCATCTAATAATTTAAATTGTAATGCTATGTCTTACATTCAATTTAAAGAAATGATGTCTCAATTGAAGAAGTAACCTGTGAAATAGAGGGCACTTTTAATTTGATCACAGAGTGTCGTTTTTTTACATCAAGTCCAAAAATAGTGATTAAATTGGAGAAAGAAAGGTCTGTATGGGTATTGTGTAATAAGGTTTAATGGGTTTAGTTTTTTTAAGTGAAAACTTACACAAGCACTAATTTGAGGTTCATTGAAAACAAAGGGCTTGTCAAGAAGCACATAGGGTGTATTGGTGAATTCTGAGTGATAAAAAAAGAGAAGGAACTGAGGGAAGAACACTGTCAAAACTTGACAGTCGAATCTTTGGTAGGTTATTATTTTTAAATTTAATTTGGTCCTGCAAAGGAGTGCTGCAACTGACACACATCACACACTGACAGCTTGAAGGCATGTAATTCCACTGGAACAATAATGTGATTGTCAAAACAGGTAAGAAAAGTATCCAGCTGTCATGCTCATATGTTTGCTTTGGTGAATTTATACCAGCTAGACATAAAGCATCAGGAATACTTCAAATTATATTACATTTTTGTGTCAGTTGGATCCAAATATCAAACAACTTTGATGGATGTCCGCATGTGCCATCTCCTATCAGACTATTCTGCAATTTTTTAATTAAGAAATAGTGTATTACTGTGCAGGAATCTAACACCAGTAATACAATGGTCAACATTTGCAGTCTAATTGCTGAAATGCCTTCAGAAAATTGATGTTCTGCTTTGATTTATGTTTGACAGGACCAGGAAATCAGTTCTTGTGTAATGGCTAGGTATACCACTGGAGAAGGGAGCAGTAGAAACATCAGGATATAATGAATTTGCAAAGCCAGATTTTGCTGGAAAACTCGATTTTAGCTGGAAAACTGGATTGTTCTCTACCAGTGGCCTTTCAAAAGAAATCCTGATTTAATGAATAATAGATAATATAATGTAGGCAAGTGTGAATTTAAACTGAAATTTAAGTAAACGCAAATATATGTTCCCCACGATATATTGAAAACTTACAGGAAAATAATTTGTTATCATTTCCCATAATAAAATAATCACTCTTCCTGTGATTTTGTTTTATGTTTCCCTATTGTTAATCTACAAATCTTTAGCAGGCTTCAAAACATTTTGTCAGAACACAAAAAAATATTTCTTTCCAAATAGTCATATAAAAGGGAGAAAAAGTACACTAATGCTCTCACCAATGTCATACCACAACAGTGTCATTTGTTGTAGTTTCCAGGTAAATTTCATTAATGAAGAATTAGAATTACTATGACAACATTCTTGCAGGGAACAGAAAAACAGTAAATTGCCTTGTTAATACAGAAAATTGAAGGAGTTGATTGAAATTTCTACTTAAGCCAATATTTTATACATAACCATTTCTAGCAGCAAGAAAGACAGCACAATCAATCCTTCCACAAGTTAGAAAATAATTTTCTGAGAGAGTACAACAACATATTTTGTCACTTTTTCATAATCTGTATGTAGTTTATTCTCATCAGCATCATTGAGATTCTGGGCTGTATCCGCAGGGTCATTACGAGCAGAGAGAGAGAGATATGCAATAATCCCAATCTACTCAGTGCCTGTCAGGCCACACCTGCAGTATTATGTCCAGTTCGGGTCCCCAAAATTCAAGAATGACACAGGAAGACAGAAGAGGGTCCAAAGAAGGGCTCTCAATATGATAAAAGAGCTGTAGAACCTGTCCTATGAGGAAAGACTTGAAGTAGTTAAGTCTCTTCTACCCATAGAAGAGAAGTGTCAGGGGAGACATCATTACAGTTTTGCAGTATTTAAGAGACATCTACAAGGACAACGGATACTCTCTTCACAAGGAGTTACATGGAGAACACAAAGAGCAAGAATTGCAAGTGGCATCAGGAGATGTTTCATTTCAACAGAATACAGACTTTTTTTTTGCAGTGAGAACAGACTCCCCAGAGATGTGGAGGAGCCCCTATCACTGGAGGTTTCCAAGATGTGACTGGACAGAGTGCTAGAGCATTTTGTCTAGGTTTTCTTTCAACCAAAAGGTTGGACCAGATCTTTTGAGGCACCTCCCAACCTGGGGTGTTGTGTAGTTTGGTGGGTCTATGATTTAGCAATCATGGGGACAGCCTGAATGTGCTCATACAAGGGAGGCAATACAGATGGTTTAAGGGCTTTTTTGGGAAGAACTTGGTCCACTTCCAGCATGGAGACAGCACAGAGGTACATTCATCTGGCTCAGAGATGTTTCTGACTCCTAAGAAATGAAAGAGGCAGAGAAGATGCTGTCTAAAATGTGGAGCCAATTCAAGCATTGTAAGGTCACAGCCAGGGATTGTGGGTTTTCTGCCTCTTTGTTATATTTTCTGTTCTTCACACACAAGTACATGAAAGGTCTACATTGCTCTCGTGCCACTGGTCAGCTGTTGTGCAACTGGTCAGCTTGCTCACTTTACCACTATTTAACTTCTGATTTAAAATGAGCTGCGTTAAGTCTTCTTTTTGGGATAGTCATGGATATTACATTCCAATAAACCTGGATGAAAACAGATGGTAAATTTACTTATTAAGACTTTTTAACTAAGGGTTAAATCCATGTTAGACCGTTCTGCTTTACTAATTAAACCATGGGTACTGTAGGAAGTAATTAGATCCATACCTTTCAAGCCATCCAAAGTATTTCATATGAATCCATGGATCTGATCCTATTATTAACTAGAACAAAACCATTACTACCAAAATCAATGCCAAAGATTTATGAATTAATTCAGACCCAGTGCGATTAAATAGGCTTTCCCTGAATTCAGTGTAACTGCATCCATTTCCTGCAGGTCAGAATTTGGCTTTAGTTCATTATTTCTCCTGCCAATTTTACAGGTATTTTCCGCAGTGTTTCATATTACCTTGTTGCTACAAACCAAGTAAAAAATATTGCAACCTACTGAACTTTGAAGCATTTGTGTTTTCCAGAGTTCTCCAGAGCAGCTTAGGAGCAACAGGGCAACTCATTGCCCATCCTCTGCCTTTGTCAATACTCTGAAGTGCACACTCTCTGTTTGCTAGTTCCATTTCCTCTCTGAGAAATGATGCTGAAGCTTGATGTTTATATACTCACTGATTCTGAAGTAATCATACGGCAGAGCGGGCATTTTTTGAGCTGCTCTGTTATTTGGTGTCCACTTTAGATAACCCATAATTGCAATTCTTTCAAACAAAGTGGAAAATTGAACCAACCATGTTCTTAAGAATGTTTTCTTTATTTAATTTCTGTGGTGATAATCACCAGTTACTTTTTTGTGATTGTACGTCACACCACAAACACAGTGTAGATGCCAGTTTGATGCCACGGTTTGGGGAAAAAACACGTTTTCCCAGGATAAATCAGGACCTCAACAATGTGCAAAACAATTTTTTTTCCCATGTAGCTTTCTTTCTCTCATAATAAATCTTAATTTGGAGATGTATGGAGGAAAATAAAATCTGAAGGTGCTAGAATTTGTATTTAAATTGTGTCCTCTGTTTTGTGTTAAATATCAGTCCACTAGAATTTTTTAAAACTTTAACAGAACTGTTAATCTGTTTTAATACTAACACAATTTTGAAACAAAGAATAAATACTCTCTATAAAATATTTTGGGTCTGTTACCTACTGTTAAACTTTTAAATGTCATATTATAAAGAATCATATCTTATCTGGGAGATGGATAATAAATAGAATTTTTTAAAAACTATGAATATAATGTCCAGAAATCTTCTGTGTTGTATAAATACTATTATTATATACTATTTTTTATACCCTTGTTTCCAAGGGTCATTGAAATGAAGGAAAATGCTTCCTTTGCCTTCAGTGGTCTTTGGTTTGGCTTAAACTACTGCAAAAGGAAAAGCTCTCTGGTGGATATTTCTGCATTTGCTGTAGGCAACAATGCTCTAAATTAAATTTCTCTTTTATTATGGTTTCTAACGTAGTCTACAACCAATACTAGTACTTATTTTGCTTGAACAGAGTAAAACCTGATCTTTCAAGAAGCTATGAGAGGATAATTCAACTTAATCTATGTATTATACTATGCTATCATATTCTATGTACCCTATGAATAACGTAGCTTATGGAAATGACTGACATGAACCTCAGCAAAACTCTTTCATATTTTGAGAAACCTTTGTTAGGTTGCCAGTACTTTGTATTTTTAAATGGAATAAATTTGATATAAATATATCAAAGAGAATCCCACAGCAAATCAAAATTGAGATGACAGGTCTATTATTCATGTCTTGGCAAGAATATAAAAATAAACTTTCCCAGTGTATGTCAAATCGTTGTCAAGATATGCACAAGAATAGATACTAAGCTAAAAACATAAAGGGTACAACTATCACTAAGACCTCACGTGCGTATTATATTTCTTAGTTTTATTTACATTATTCTGGCACTTACATGTTCAAGTTATTGGCTCAAACCATATGTGCTATTCTTGGCATAAACACAGTATAAAATGATTGCTCTGCTTCTGTTATTTTAAGATTTGAGTCATGATTTTGAAGTTCATTCTAAAAAAAAAATACTTTAAACCTCTTTAGTCACTTTAGATCAAATCAGTTCTGCCTTAGTTGTTTTCCAGTTTTAGTTTCTGTTCATTTTTTGTTGTTATTACTCCTTTTTGCCTATATGACTTTAAAAATAATTATGCACTCCTAATTTTAAAATGAGCTTCGGAATGGCATCCATGAATACTGTTTAGTAAAAATTTGCAACTCCTTCTATTTCAGAACTTTTAAGTCATTTATGAATATTGAAGTCTCATGAGATGGGATGATATCATCAACCTTATTTTGCAACAGGGAAACTAAAGCAAGGGGAGTTTAGGTGACTTCCAAAATTCACACATGGGCTAAGTGGCAATATCTATGACGCTATACTGAGTTTCACATCTTTCTGTGTGCCTGAGATACTGAGATGCTTGGATAATCATCCATTTTGGCTCCTATCCAAGTTGATTCACCACTCTTTCTGCATTGCATAAGGGAAACAAACACTAACTATCCAATTGCTGAGAAAAAGAAAAATCTGAGCCATAAATTGCTGGATACCTGAAGATACAACAGTCTTTTTTAGACTAGGTAGTAAAAATTACAAACAAGTTTTTATCACTTTTTAGAATATTTATTTCTCCACCAGAAATATATAACTTTATCCAACAGTCAATAAAAGCCCATAAAGCCACCAGTTTGGTTATTACAGAACACACCACAGCTTACAGGAATGTTGGCTTTAGATATTCGAAATTTAAAATCAAACTTAGAGCATATTCAGATTGACGGCGTAAAACCTTCTAGTTTCAAAACCCCCATAATAACACGGAAAGAGTTGCTGGGCATTGGAATGGGCTGCCCAGGGAGGCAGTGGAGTAACCACCCATGGAGGTGTTTAAGAAGAGACTGGATGTGGCATCTGTGCCGTGGTCTGGTTGCCATGATGGTGTTCAGTCAGAGGTTGGACTCAGAGCTCTTTTCCAACCTGACTGATTCTGTGATTCTTCTTCTTTTTTTTTTTTTTTTAGATAAAAATAAAAGAACAGGAGCTTTCTCACCACAGTTCTTTCAGATGACAACCTTCTGCAATGGCATTTTAAGGCTAATATAAACCTACATCCAATACAAAATATTTTAGGGGAAATTATTTTGAATAATTAAACTTCTGATATTTTCATTGGAAGCAAAGTGGTAATTTCTTTTTCTATAATAAGACATAATTTCTCACCTAGGACATACAGTTTAACTTATGGCGTGTCTGATAATTAACCTGAGGAAGACAACACTGTTCCAGAATTTACTGTGTTATGGATACAGTACTAAGTATAAAGTGTTCACAGAATTGACATGTAATCTATAAAGATTATAAAAGAATTGCAGAGTGTTCTGGGCTTATAAAAGAACTGAAGACTACAATAAGAGAAAACATACATGGAAGTTGCTGAAATTCAAAGTATTTCTTTCTAGAGGCATGTATAACAACATTGTTCTAAGTACAAGAGTTCAGGGGACATGGATGACACCGTAACACCTTGGCCAGGCAGTGAGAGTCCAGTAGAGTGACTCTTTCTGTGAGTAAATCAGAACTGGAAATACACTGAGAAATACCATCCTAATAAGGAAGGTAAATTAAAGTCAAAGACTCATGATTTCTTGCACAGAACATTCTCCTAAATAAAAAACAGTCCTACCAACTGTTCACCCCTCTGCTTTCTTTAACCACAATATGAGGATGAGTGATTTACAATATATTGGAGCCATGTTAGGAAATGGAGAGGATGTTGTTGGGTCTCCCAAAATACATATGAATAGTTAAGGAAACTACACTGTAAAATAAATTGATTTGCTTCACAGGCTCTTGAAATGTCCTCAGGAACAAGCAGTTAACAACTGCCAATCCAGGAATGAAGCAAAATTAGCACTGAAATACTGTCTCAGTGTGCACTGTACCTCCTTTTCCAAAGTCAGGGGACTTAGGCTCTCTTATGAGCAGAAGGAAAACTATTTTTGAACAGTAATTTCTCATACTTGAAGGACTGAGGATCTCACCTAGCTCAAGAATCCAACTTTATGAGGTGGAATGGTTTTGTTTTCTTGAACTCCCAGATGAGGCTGTGAATAGACAGGTACCACCCATCCTAGGCTACTGCCCGTTCAGGAGCAGGTCTTTGCAGGGCCGCAGTTAGGATGTGGACTGTTTTTTGGGTCACCAGTCACATATATAAAAAACCACTACTTTTAGAACACATACAACTGGTTCCTGACAGGTTACCTCATGTCAAGTCAAAGCAGCAGGAGTAGTCAAGTAAAAAACTGTATTTATCATGTCAGTACCTCTTGAACCAGAATAAGTTCCCAGGCACACTTGTGCAGAAACCACAGTTAAGGTCAGAAGCTTGAGGCACCACGTCTTCTGGAGCAACCCCACTCACTAAATGGCTCAGCTATTGCAGGTTGCCCTTTCTCATTCATTTTTTTTAACTGTTAAAGTGTATTGCTCAAATGTCCTCACCAACACACATCATTTATGATGTAAGATTTTACTGGCAGTTCATCTACGGATGAAGAGTCTGCATTTTACCCTTTAATACCTTGCCCAGGCTTGTTTTGAGATTACAACACTGAGAGTGGCAGGCCCCTCCATGAGGATGCACCAACACTGTTCATCACCAAAAGAACCCTTTTTTTTTTTTCGGCTTGTGCCACAACTCTTGCATTTATTTGTGATTAACAGACAAGTTCTTTCTCTCCCCCCGGGACTCAGAAAGGAAAGCTCCCTGTTGGCCTCATCCAGGCTAACCCTCTGCTGAAGTGAGAGAAATAGGGAATGTCACTCCTTCCCCAGCATCACCTCCTCCCCCACCATTATTGGTAGGAAAACTGGCCGAGTGTGGGAAGGTGGGCAGAGAGCAGTGCAAGACCCATCAGGCAGTGAGTCTGGGTATTTACAAAGCATGGAGCAGACACTGTTCTGCCTCTTGAGCAGGGGAAAGAGATTTTTCAGGACCCAGGAAGAATTTGGGAAAATAGGCAAAATATCATCTTTGCAAAGACTGTCTGGATTAGGAGGAGAATTGTGTTCACATCTTTTATTTTTATTCCAAAGAAGACCTGAGTTCTTCTACAGCAAATGTTCAATGCTCTGCTCTGGTTTTCAGTGAAACTTTGCTTAAAGACAATGGTGCTTCACGTGCCCACCTAAAGGAAGCAGGGGAAGATAAATTCTCCTCAAAACCCTAGCCCAAGTCATGGTCCCTTCTCATGAACTAATCAGAAAACTAGCTTCACTTGCAGGAAGAGATTAACTACTTTTTTTAAGTGCACATTATTAATAATACCTTGCTTAACCTGGTTATTTCTTTTGAGACAGAATCATTTTTCAAGACTTCTGGAGGATTCTAGAGCAGAGGATGACTAATACACTTGGCATTTCTAAAGTGACTTTAAATTTGGGTATTATTAAAGCCTGTTATTTTCAGATTTGTTTTGAGTCTATTCTAAAATAAGAAAAAAAATAGAGGTTACAAGCAAATCAGAATAACTAAAGATTTCTCAAGAAAGGAAAGAAGTTGATGTGATGGAAGAATCTGAAGAACTCTTCCTAATGGTCTCTACAATATGCACAAACATTGAAGTAGAACTGTCCAATGTTTTTTTGAAACAAAACCTACTACCTTACTATGACACAGAAACAGATGGGTTAACATTTCAACTAAAGAAACAAAAAATTTCAGCCAAGGGACTTTTGCTTGTCTGGAGAATTTTGTAGCCACAGAAATAAAAGGGAAGCAAAATGAGGCCATTTCCAGACCAGGCATGCTGGAAACTAACAACTGATTCTATACAAATGAATCATTTAAGAACAAGGGCCTCTGTTTTGTTTTGTTTTGTTTTTTCTGAAGGAAATACAAAATCCTTATGATGTAGAAATGTTTTATGTGTGATTAATTACTTCCTTAGACAGGTATTGCCTGTGGCTCTGCAAAAAAAGGAAATAACTGCTACTTCTTTCTCAGCAAGAATTTAACCAAGCACTGTCACACGAAAAAAAAAAATTCTTTTATGTCTGTACCCTTAAAAGCTCAGACAGGACAGAAGGGAAAAGTGGGACCAACTTGCCAAGCAAACAAGCCGGTCAGATGCAGTTAAAGATTAGTCACGGACCTTTTTCCATCAAAAGAATTGGGCACAGGGGTGTGAATAAAGCACTTGGTAGTATACAGTGCTAAGTGACAGGAACGACTATTACTGAGATTTATTCCCATAACAGATGACAAATTTTAATCCTCTAAAATAATTCATGAGCTTCAGAAAGTGGGAAGAGTCAAGAAAAGCAATATACCAGGTCTTCCTCATGAACAGGAGGGACGCAGTCCTACGCTCATAATCAGTAGCAAGGTGATGAGACATATGCAAACATAAGCACATCTTTTTCTTAACCACTTAAGGACAAAATTTAAAGGAAGACTCTGTAAAAAACCTTTTAATAGGCACAGTCAGTGTAAGAAATCTCACTAGTACACAAGCGAAGCACAATAAGGATTACATGACATTGGATATTCCATGAGGAGACTAAATTCCAAAGTACCCTCACAGAAATGCTCCTCTGAAGGAGAAACCACGAGAATAACATCTGACCAGCATCACAGAGCTTTGCAGACTTCAACATGTGCTCATCTAATGATGCTAACATGACTACCTGACGTTTTTTCTAAGCATAAGAGTTGGCATTACCACGGCAGGGCATCCCTAAAAAGAAAAAAAAATCGGTACTACAAGTGAGAAAATATGGTTCTTCAGGCAGAACACTGAAAAACGTCCTGCTTTAGGAAGCTGCACCATATTTCAGCTGGAATCACAATTTGCAGTAAATACGTGCATTTTCAGATTAAGAGTAGCATTTGGAACCATAGTTTTAAGTGATAAAGTATCATGGAATTTGTGTTAACTAATTAAGCTACTAAGAATTCTGACATTACAGTCAGTTAAAAAAAAAAAACAAACCAGCAAACGCTAATGTTCAGTGCTACTTAAAAAGTAAGTATTCTTCTGTTGTCATGGGCTAGATTTAATTACTGCATTGCAAAGACATTTAGAGATACCGACACTTAAGATTTACCTATAGAGGCCAAATGTGGCACTGTACAGAATTAAATCAATTTCATGGCAACCATGTGAATCAAAATATTCTAGGAAGGTAATAATAGTCCTCTGTGTTTGGATCAAACATCTAATCCCTTGGAGTGGGGAGGACCCAACATTCTTAAAAATTAATTTTTATAGACTCCTTTAACCTCGCTGTCCCTGCTTGGAATCAGAAGTATTAAGTGACACAAGGTTGCCTTTCTTACAGACTTGTATTAACAGGTAAATCAAGGGAACGTACAATAACAGGATTTTGATGGCCCTTTCCAAAGTATGTTTATATTTAGGCAGGGTGAAGAAAAAGAAACTACATTTTACCTTTGGGTGTTGGAATTGGTCTCTCAAGTCTATCCACATGACCTAAGGGGTCATTTGAATCTGGAATTTCCATTTCACCTAGGAAGGAATAAAAAGATTTGGTTGAATTGAGGTTCTGAGTTAATCTTTCTGTTAAACAGCGTTACACCATTGAGTTCAGCAAACTCACTCAGTCCAGATTCTGCTCCCAGAGTAACACACAGGAAACATACCCTAACAAGGTCAGGATTTATCCACTGCAGATTAGAAAACTTTACAATAATTTACTTTGCAGATTTGTGTTTGGCAAAGACGGGCAGCATTGAAAACTACTTTTCATTTCTTACCAGAATAAAATTCAAACAGTTCTACAAAGAATGCAAATATTTCCTGTCAGCAGTGCTGGCTTGCAAAATTAAGAAGCTCCTCAGCTTTACTGACAGTCTCAGTTGCAAAATGACGTAAGTTTACCTTTGAAGTTACATTACAGTAACTCAGATTCTATTTCCAGGGGTCAGACTCATCATCGCTGCTGACTTTCTTATCCTATTCTCAGCCTCATCCCTAAAGGATATCTTCCACAAATGAAAATATAACGATGTTACTTAAGCATTTCAAAGCGTGAGGAAAGGGATAGAGATCTTCTGTCTGTCCTCCTTGTTTGTGTCTAACATATCAGAGCAAGTCAGCAGACAGCAGTCGGTACTTTCATGTTCCTTTGCATTTGTAGGTCTTGCTAAACCCTGACCATTATAAATCAGGAGTTGACCTGTCTGCTCTCCCTTTTGAAAATATGATGTTCTAAGGAACAGAGCTGAAATTCTACATCAGATAAACCTGCAGATGTGCCTTAACTAAAACAACTTCTAAAATTACATCCTTTTTTTTTTGACCTTTTCTAATTTACATTTAATTGTCAAAATTCTTTATGACTTTGGGATGTCACCAAGAGAGCACATAAATCTAAGGTCATCAGAATCTAAAGTGAAAGATCTGGGGTTTGTAGATCTGTTAGGGGTGTCCACTCTACTGTTTTGGGTAAAATGAAACTAGAGAAAAGGCTCTCTCTCTTCCTTTTGTCCATATTACCCTTTCTCCAAATTACACCCTACAACAATACTTTGACTGCAAGTCACAGTGATAAGATACAAGTAACACCATCCCCATCTTCCGCCACATTATGAAAGAAGAAAATAACTGACACCTCTTTGTTTCCCCTTTATTCTTTTACCCATTATGTGAGAACAGATTTAGCTAACTTGCCTTTAAGTCTACAGGGTGAAACACAGAAATTGAAGACATTCTCTACAACAGCCCGGGTCTGAAAGTATCTATTTTGTCACAGTCCTGCCTTCTTACCACTACTTCATCTCTCCCTTCATCTCCCACTGCTCGAGGTTCCTTGCCTGACACTAGTGCAGATTCCACTTGATTTGTGTTCTTATTCCCAGACACCCCAACTAGAGTGATGGTGAAGATGGTGTTGTACCCTTGGTAACACACTCTTTCAAACTGGAACAGCCAAGGCTTGGACAGATATCATCTTCTGCCACTCCCAGCACTGGCCACTGGAAATGAGAGACAGTATTCATCTGCAGGCTGGAGGGAGAAATGGAAATGGGCGGCCAAGCTGGTGACATCTTAAATTGCCGTTGTAAATCCCACTGCAGTGTGTCTTCGTTCCCCTGAAGGCACGGTACAGACATAGTGCCTGACTTTTTACTGTGCGGAAGTTTTGCTGATTTGTTTGATTCAGTGTGAAACAGTGAATGGGTGACAGGCGTATTCTGTCAAATTTCAGCAGAGATACATAACATCCTGCTCCTACCAGGGGGCAGCAAGGCAAGTTCACCTCTGTTCCCTGGCTCTTGGTTCCTCTGTGTCACACAAGAGGTTTAGAACGGGACAGCAGCATTTAATGGCCACAGGGAGGATAAATTCAAGACAAGACAATTAACTAAAAGAAGAGTAGGAAAACCAACTGGCTTTTTAGTCCACAGGCACCTGCACTTTGCTTATCATAATCCACCAGGACAGAACATTTTTAGGGACACTTGGTTGCTTAGCACTCAGATCTCTGCACTCCAGACTGTCCAAGATCTGAGAGGCACTTCTGGTTTAACACCATGTGTTCAACTTTAAAATAATTGTTCCATTCCTTCAGTAGTTTAGTGGGGCTTACAACGGGAAAAGACGCTGGAAGTTCAGATAAATGAGCATAGAAAAGTTTTCCTCTCTTATCTCTCCTTCCCAGCCTCATCTCTCTTAATTTTTTTAAAGTTTTTCAAAACAAGCATGGAAAGAAACAAAAGCATTTGCTGATTTGGAAAAAGTTTCAATAACAGTTTTTTGTGATTTACTTTTATACTTGATATGTTTCTGCCTGGAAAAAAACATTAATCTCCAGATGTGCTTTACCAGAGAACAATTACAAAACATAGGTGACATCTATTATCAAAGTCTCCAAAACCAAGCAAAATTAAAATTAAAATTAAATAAAATTTAAATTTAAATAAAATTAAAAATCTTTTGTGTACTTTGCAAATTACAAATACAAACCAGATCCATCACTAAAACTTGCTTTTATGAAAGAAACATGTATATTCCACTTCCACCATATTTAGGACAAATTCCAAGTTTTAATCCCAAAGTTTCTGTACCACAAACTAAACCACCAAAAGTTATTAGCAATATGAAAAAATTAAGTTTTTCACATCATAAATGCTTCTGTATAGGATAACCAACAAGTCACTACAACAAAATAAAACCTCTTCCTCTTGCACTAAACAGGATTAAAAAATCCTGAAGTCAAGAACTTAAAGGAAAAACTTGTGTATTCCTGTTGAATATTATTCTCAGTGCTTTCTGATTTTGCATTACTAACTTAGTATGTTTTTCCTGCTATGCATGAATCCATGGTGTTTACTTCAACAGCTAATTATTCTTGTCATTTTTTCTTCAATTTTCCTCACTGTAGTACAGATGCATCCCTGATCAAGCGCCACCACCAGCTTTCTGAGTTTTATTCTTGTTTGAAGACTCCTACACAACTATGCTCCTGCCTACACCTGATTTTTAACCTACGTCCCTTTTCCCACGTTGTTTAACCAATATTTCCATGAGGGTATTCCATTTTGCTTTTCTTCTTCCTATTTTCTGTATGTTTCCCTGGTAGGATATTTATGAGCTGTTTCACTGCCTGGAGAGGGAAAAAAATCCACGAAGTAACTTTAAGCGTCCGACTTTCACTGTCAGTCTTGATCAGTGAAAAGCCAGTGCTAGAAAAGACATAATTGTTCATTAAACTGATTTTAGATGCCACAAAGATCAGATAGTCACCTCTTTTTACATCTATAACACATTCAGCATTGTCATACAATGCTAAGAAAAAAAAGTAGAGTTGCAAAACACAAAACTGGCAAAACAACAGCACTACTGTTATTAAAAACTGATAAGAAGAAAAGTGCTCAATATTTGAACCTTAGATGTGATATTACCAACTCACACTGGCAGTAAGTATGGTCCCATACACTGGGAAGACTGAACAGTGTGTGCTGTTGAGGCTCTCTCATCTCAAAAAGGGTACAGAAGAGCTGGAAGAGTTTCAGAGAACAGTGAGAATAATTAGTTATAAGCCAGGTTTTGCACAGCTGCTAGGATTTGTCTCTGAGTTCAGTGACAGTAAGGGTCTGTGGAGTCAGGAGAGTATTAGAGTGGATGGACCTACCTCTCAGCAAAAGAAATGGCAGTGTTAGAAAAAAATAGCAGTAATCAATTTCAAAACAAAGCTAAAACAAGGTAAAGTTTTCTCAGACAAGATATAGTTGGATTGAGGGCAGAGTTCACATGGCTACAGGTGAGAGTGGGCAAATTCATTCAGACTTATCTCACAGAAACCCCATGTGGGTAAGGAAGTCCATGAGTTCAAAGGAGCTGGAGGCTGGGTAAATATCCAGCACAGAGTAGTACTACGTACCTAGACCTCTTCTTACACTTTTACTTCACCACTTCATCTTTGTTGCCGTGAGAACCAAGACACAGCATTGCACAGATCTCTCATCTGCTCCAGTATTGCTGCTCTTTTATTTTTCACTTGCATATGTTCTCTGCTCAGACATTAAATGTATCACAGCTTATTTCTGAAAACCCACTTCTTCAATTTATATTTGCAGTGGGAGAGTGAGGTAGAAAATATCATGAGTGCCTTGTCCTCCATGCACATTGCATGACCAGATAAGACTTCAAAAGAACCAGAACTCAGCCTGAATGCCAGTTGCCAGCATGGGACAGTGTATGTGCCAAATGCAGATATCCAGGAACATCACTCTTTTCAGGGAACACACAGTCAAGTAAAATACAGATGCTGTAAACAGTAACTCTTTTAAACTTCTCACCCACACACAAAAGATTTCTTAACTTTTCAGGGCAATAAAGGAAGCTATTTCAACCTAAGGAAATTGCCATCTCCAAAAGAGAAACCATATTTAAAAACCGATGTTCTACAATTTTGATGTACAAAATACATTCTGTTCCTTCGACTTACTGCTGCAAACTGCAGCAAGTAAACACGTGATACAGAAAATCCTTTTCCAGATTGTACATAAATAGTTATCTCTTGTTTTGTCAATTCTCCTGAAACTATGACAAAGATTTGCTTACTGACAAGGTCCAGCACACTGCTCTGTTTCAGGCACCAGTGACCAACAAAATACAGAAGCGAATATCCAGTGTTATTCAGACAGGGATGTTCTTTTACACTTTTCAAAACTATGTTGCCCAACTGATCACAGTATCAACTCACAGGGCATATACCAGTCATCATAAAAGAGCTGAATTTCTCCCTCTGAAATGGTTATTAGTTCACAGCTCATTCATTACTCGAGAGGTAACTGGAATAAACAGATTCCAAAACGCTCATGGCCACTAAGCAGACACCAACACAGTGCATTAATCTTCATCAAAAAGCCTGTCACAAGGAGGCGGTTACCATAATTGATACCAGGGACAAACCAAGGCCTCAGCCTCACACAGGAAGAGTAAAAACAGGAGCCAGGTATTTTCAAACAGAGTGGGCCTGATTTAGAACAGTTAAGGGCTGGCTGATGCAATGACATGCAATGTTAATAACTGCCTTTCAGTTCTTGCAGAGCGCAGATGAGATCTTAAGAGATGAGAAATTGCACAAACATTTCCTATTATTTATTAAAAAGAGAAAAAAAGGAGTGCCAGAGAATTAGAGAGCTATCAGCTTAAATTCAATTCCTGGAAAAATAATGGAACAAAGAGGTTATTTTTAAGCATTTACGATAAAGCAAAGAGATGAGTAATAACCAAAGTAGAAGCCAACGCTGACTTGGCTTACATGGATTAGAATTGAACATAAGTCAACAATCAAAAGCTGTTGCAAACAAGGCAGATTTCATACCAGGAGACCTAAACAACAGTAATCTTCCCCATCACCTCAAACCTAGTAAAGCCCTGGACTGTTTTTTCAATTTCTTGTGTTCCATTGCAAGATGGGTAAGAGTAAAACTGAAATGCTGTCACTAGCACCATGAGGATATTCTACAAACCACGGCTAACAGAAAGAAAAAATAATGACTACTACACCTGCTTAGTCTGAAGAAGATTAAGCATTGATTCAGGGCTAGTATTCTTCAAATACAAAGGTCTCAGTGAATGAAATTTTCCAGGGTGGCAGATTTGGCAGCCATCTATTTTATATATGACACTGCACAGGTAATAGCTACTTCTTATCCCAGGGTGAAACAGGATCTTTTCCAGTCTCATGATTCCATGAGTTAAACAACCATCTTTGTACCACTGTATTTTAAATCCCAAAGCTTACAAATAAATCCTTCAACGCTAACAATTGCACAGAGCTACAATTAGGGAAACTGCAGATTTTTGTTCATAATTTTCTTCCACTCGTCAATAATCCTGTTTCTGTAGCTGAAACCATTTTCTGATTTAAGCAGCAACATGCAACCTTTGCTTCCTGCGTCTGTAACCTTTTACTCAGGTTCTACTTTCTTCCAATAACATAAAGCTCCCAAACTCTCTCTCTTCAGCCTAATACCCTCTAATATTCTGTTCTTTTCTTCGTAAAACTTTGTTGACCTTCTGTCAATTACTAACCTCTGGAACTCCCAAACAAAGGGCCCACTGTACCCTTTGATTCAGCTGCCAATCTGATTACTTTGGCTGGGGGAGGCAGGCTGCTTGGGTTGCTGAATTAGGGCCTTTCATTGAAATTTCTCTTTTCCAACATCTGCAGCCCCTGGCAACCAATTGCAGAGTGGGCTTGGCAGAACTGTAAAGGGTGGTGAATAG
The DNA here is from genome assembly GCF_001604755.1 of Lepidothrix coronata. Taxonomy (NCBI): domain Eukaryota; kingdom Metazoa; phylum Chordata; class Aves; order Passeriformes; family Pipridae; genus Lepidothrix; species Lepidothrix coronata. The sequence goes on from NW_016690476.1 coordinate 337,278, forward strand.
TCTACAAAAGATGCAGTTTGTAGCATAAAATCAGTGCGCCCCTTTCATAGTGGTGGCAGATTAGAACCTTCATGGCACACGTTGCTTAACTGCTGCAGCTTCACATAAAAATAGCTGAAGGTGGGGGAAATAACCTTCACTTTCTGCTGCAGTTGCCCTGTCGAGCTTATTGTGAAGTCTGCAAAACAGTCACTTCTTGCCTTGTTACCAGGTTGCAAAGCATACTATTCACAGGACAACATGTTAACTAGTTAAATTAAATTTATTCTTTAGCTATCAAAAAATTCTTTAAAATTACTTTCAGCTAAATTCATAATGGTAAAAAGTTCTCGCTATGAGACCACTAGAAAGGGAGCAAACTTTCTAAGCCTGCTCTGTTACGACATCAAAATAACTTTAAATAAATATATTTAAAGTCAAACAACACCAGCCCACAAGTCACAGAACTACAGAAAGCTGGCCGAAAACACAGACAAGAAACCCTTTACAAAAGCCAGTGTTGAGTTATACAGAATAAATTCCCCAAATTTATAAGCATTCCTTGTTAAAGCAAACACCTTGTTTCATTAGAATTTTCCCCTCTTTAGATTTTTTTCTATTATACCTCATAGCTATATTGAAATGCTTTCATTTCAGTAAGTATCAGGAAAAACAGTCTGCTGCAAAATGTGGGAACTACACTACAGAACAAAAGCAGATCAAAGGTTTATGATCTGTAGCAGTAAAAGAGCTTCTTTATTTGGACAGAAAATTTATCATTGACTTAAAATAAAATTCCAAACTAACAAAATGTTAAGCCACCTTCATTCTGCATGGTGAAGACTTGTTTCTCAAACACATGTTAACAGAGATGCAAAATTCTGCATTTTGTCAGATAAAGCATAAAGAGGGAATCTGCATATTGCATTAACCTCTGTTTCTGTGAATATTTGTGTTCACAGACTCATCCAGGATAGACAAGCGGCCTGATTTGGAAAACTAGGTGTCCAGTGCATGACTGAAAAAGCACTTCATAAATTTCACAATGTTCCTGCAGGAACTTCCTTCATTTAATAGAACAATCCTTATTAACCCATCATCAAACCACTCTAAAACACAGTGGAAGAAATCAGCTAACCATCAGCACAGAATTGCAGAGAAGGAATGAGTCTTGATTTTCACACAGAGCTGCAATGAACCTCCAAAACAGAAAAAAAAGCATGCTGAAGATGCAGTTTATCTTCTTAGTCATCAGCCAGGCGCCTCAGCAAGTACTATGAAGTCAGTGTGAAAAGAACAAAATGAGATAAGTCATTTAAAATATTGTTAATAGGGATTCAAACACAGACTTCAATGAATACCTTGATTTATTTTAATGTCTCATACTGTTAAAGCACATTTTACATTAACCACACAGCTGCATTTTCGACTGCACTGCCAATCTTAATCTTTTCATTACACAACCCTCATCATAAAGCTTTGCTATTAAATAACTTAGATTCTTTCTCCTGCAGTTCCTACTTGCCACTTAAAATGAGAGTTCAGAAATGCTAGTGAGACAAGCCAAAGATAAAGATTTATTCAGAATTTCAGTCATAGAGGAACCCTCTTTAACAGCTGTCAAAACATTACAGTAAAACAAACAGCACCCATGGAAAAAAAAGAGACTCATTTTAAGTCACCATTTTCAGTGCACAAGTTCTAAAGACAATAAACTTTGGATTACAAATTATTCTATTAGTCTACAGTCAAAACACTCAGATGAAGTTATAATAAAGGCCAATTCCTCTTATTTTACAATGGAGAGTGAAGAACACTTAACAGGAACCCAGCCTGCACAAAGGACTATCCAAATCCTACTTTCAGTTCTTAGGACTTCCTGCAAAGTCCTAGCCAAGTCACCTTAGGCCAAATTAGAAAAGCATTTGATGCCAAAAGATGCAGACAGATGTCTACGAGGACTTTCAAAAGCATGTGGGCACCTGAATCTCATGTCTGCAGTAAATATCCCTTAATCTTTTGTACCTCAGTTGCCCAGGGGCTGAGAGGGGGAAAGGTTAGTGCCCTGAAGTGGTTCCCAGTGCAGCTGCATGAGTGTTTGAGTCAGCACAAGGAAAGGAGCAGCATGGAAGCAAGAAGCTAAGACAGAGAAAAGGCAGGAAAGAGTTTTTTGATGCCTGTGGTGATTTATGCCACTACAACTGATCACAGAATTCTAGACTTAAACCAGTGGCAGAGGAGCCTGACAGTCACAGCAGAGCGCTGGTTTTGCTCTTAGTCAACAAAAGCAAAGCGTAAAGCACTATTTGGAAATAAACTGAGATATAATTATGCCAGTAAAACTGTCCTGAATGTTTAATAACTGAGAATTAAACCAGAAATGCGTTTCAATGTAATTTCTAATTTGGCAACAATGGAATTAAGTCTACCAGCTATCACAAGCATAGCTTTTCTGTGCAACTACATGTTTTACAGTCCAAGACAATATACTAGGGAGCATATAACAGCATTGAATCATAGAAAAAAAAACACAACTAATTCTGGATTTTGTAACAAGTGGTCTTTGTTGGTAGTGCATTATGCTTAAAAAAAAAAAAAAAAAAAGTAAAGCAATTGTGGGTACATTCCAGAGCTCTTCACCATCTCAGTTGTAAAATCACAGTTTAAACACAACCAATAGAAGCTCTGAACACACCTGCAGTAGCTCAAAGAACACCAAGCAACATGATAATTATCCATGGCATTATTACATGATTGATTATTTTAGTGCTTCTGGCTGTGAAAACAAAATAATCTCAACCAAAAGGTTGAAAATAATCGTGATTTACGAGTATAACACTCCATCAATTGGTATAAACAATGATTTTCACAGTGCTCTTTTTTTTCTCTGAAAGAAAAAGAAAAAAAATTGGAATCCAAAAATGCCAGTCCTGTTGGCAGCCTTGGGCTGAAATGTTTAAGACTGCAGTCCAGGAAAACACCCCTAGTCAGACAAACACTTGAAAATTGGCTTATTTCTAAGCACACTCTTAAATGCTTTCCTATATTTTGAAACAAAATGACAGCATTAATCTTCTTCAGCCTAAGTGGTAAAATAAAAACAGCACAGATCCCAACTGGGTGCAACAGCATACAGCAGAAGTTATTACTTATCGTAATGATTATTCTGATTATTCATAGTTTAACAACTATGGCAGAAGAACTGCTGGAAGTGTAAAAAAACCACATTCCTACAGGTTGTTTAGTTTTCACTCCCTAATTGTATTTCAGAAACAGGAATTGTAGCAGTCTTGGAAGGTAGGGAGGTTGCAGCCAGCCATTCTCCTCTCTGGAAAACAGTGAGAGTAAACAGCATGTTCATAACAATCAGAGCACTTTTTGAATTACTTATGGGTAAGTATTATAAACATCTTCCTGACCAAAAGGATACAGTGGAGACCAAAGAATAATTAATTCTAAAACCCTAGTGCCTGATACTAATTTGAGAAACCCGAGCAGCCATGCAGGACACCTGGGTAATCAATACTTTAAGAAACCAAGGCTGGCAAGTGAGCCAATGATAGGGCAATATTAATCCTCAAATAAAATACTTAAATAGATTCTGATGTCTTCCTATCACTAAGAATCACATTTTTTAAAGACACAACTAGATAGAAAACTATGCTGGCTATTCTGAAGCTTTACTTAAGCACCTAGGATTTGTCTCCCCTAAGTCAGAGTTGAATGGGATCTTACAAAATTACACTGCTAAAATTGACATCAAATACTGCATTCTAAGAGAAGTAGCTGGTCACTAATAAAAATTACTACAGGTTTTGCTCATGACCAGTAACAAAAATAAGTTAAGTATACTCAATTATATTGTAAGAGAGGTCAAATTTCTCTTTAACACAAAGTATTTTGGTTTCTAGATGAAGAGTTTAAAATTTGTAATTTTCTGGTAGTTCTGGAACTGGAAGTTCTCTTTATAATGAGTAAATAGCTGTGGCCTATATACACAAAAAACATTAATTCCTCTCCCCCAATAATGAGCACAGCTCGTACAGATGGCTGTGGAGCAAGTTGGGAGAGAGCAAGTCGGTGTGCAAGTGGTGTGGCCAGGCAAGTCTCCAGTGAGCACTCCCAGCCCTTTCGACCTGATCAAATATTGTTGGTGGCCAAACATCACTATGCGACTGTGTGTGTGCGTGTGCACGTGTGAACACGTGCCTCTGTGAGTAGAAAACAGAGGACAAAGTTAAGAAAGGATGCCAGGATGTAAAGGAAAATAGCTCCTCATCTATACTTTAGCCATTGAAAAACGCAAACCAGCTATTCTAATGGAAAGTTTTAAAGGTATGTTATTGGTTTGTTTTAGTAGGATTTCCTCCACTTCACAGTATGGGGTTATTATTCAAATAACACTACCAATAAAGTTTAAGTAATATTTACATCTCTTCATTTGAGAGTAAATATCTAAACCGCAAATTATTTATGCTGACAAACTGCTCGTTGAATCTACATAGAAAATACCTTCTTCCTACCGCAGAATCTGTTTGACTTCTTGGATTACAACTGAATGAGTACAGTGAAGTCATAATGCTTGTCTGCTCTGAAAGAAACTCTCTTTCTACTGTTGTTTAAACTACCTTTTCTGCTACAGAGGGGAAAAAAGCTCAGATGCTTAAGTGGACTCTGATACAGTTCCTCTTTGATATTTCACTAACAGAGCTAAGCAAAACTTATCTGCATGAGAAGAGATGGGATATTATTATTTGCTCATGTTCTTTTCAAGAACAATACTAAAAAAAGAGCAGAGCCCTGAGGTGGAAAACGGAGTGTGTAGAGTGCTTCCAGATGTGGATACATACTGTATTCAGTGGGTGGACAGTGAAACTAAACTAAATTAACCAAATGAAAACCTGGTCACAGTCTCACTGACACCAGCCAGCATGGCCATAATGATGCACAGGAACCCCTTTCTGCTGTGCCTGCCTGAGGGCAAAGCAGTGACCAGCTTCTCTAACCCAGCAGTGCAGAGGACAGCATAGGCATGCACTCATCAGCAACCAGGCTCAAAGCACTTGGCAGTTTCCACACAATTCACCTATTTCCCCATGCCACAAAGGAATTTCCTGAGCTCCCAGTTTAATAACTGCAGCTGACGTGCATCACAAGATCAGCCCTAACCATTGTATTGGTATTTTGTTTCAGCTGCAACATTCAAGGTGGCCACACTGCCATGTTAATGAGTTCTAAAGAAATACTTGGCTAAAGGGCAGAGTACTTTCTAAGTTAGATCTTCCCCATCAAAGAGCTCTGAATCTTACACATGTGAACTCCTGTTTTACAAACTACAAACTTGGGCACCTTTTTGCTACTGTGATGGCAGGACTGACACAGTTTTTTGTACATCACACAGGTCAGTCTTGCTTCTAAACCATAAAAAATACTGTGGCTGTAAAACACCTGTTTCCATGACATGCAAGTGGGAAACAACACACACAACCTAATTTTACACTGCAAGGTTAACTTGTGGCACTGAGTCACAACCTCAAGTTCTTACTTACATATTGAACAGATCTTGTCAGAGTCACACACAGCCACAGCTGAGATTTCATGGACATGTTTTCAGAACAGTACTCACTAGAAGTGACAGCCTCTTATTTTGAACAAAGCCAACGAAAAGCTCACATCTGTGAATAAACTACTGCAAATATAATCATAGATGGGAGTGGAACAGGCTGTGTGGAACCAGTCACACTTACTGCTGGAAAATTAGTTGGTTCCAGCCCTGAAGTGCAAAGCACACAGAAGACAACAGTGACTGCATACAACTGCCAAATATGCTGGTCTTCACTCCTAACACTTCTGAGACATAATGCTGATTCCTCAGCTTTGGGATTGAAAAACATTGTGTTTTAAGGAAGAATAATTCTCTTCACAGTGAGAATTTAAATTAGCCTGTACTTATATTCTGTTTTCACACGTTTATTATGTTTCAACATTTCAAAATATGTATAGCAAGTATTCTGCTCAGTTCTAAATGTTACTTCTATAACTGATACATTCCCTTGCAAACACTATTTACTTAATCAAAGTGGACAGATGTGGTTTTCATTATGCTTAAGCGAATATTTGCTCAGGTATTACTTACCTGTGTTATACCAAAAAGTTTTGCAAGCAAAAGCTAACCACGGCAAGCTAAATGTCCTCATATCAATTCTTTGTAACAAGTGTGAGCAACTGCCAATAAATTGTTCCAAGCTTATAAGCAGTTGCCTTCCATTGTGCTAGCTATGGACAGCTTTCAAACTGTGTTACCTTCAAAATATAGGAAAAGAATGCTGATTCTAATAAGCAAAAGAGGATGCTTCAACCAGAATACATCTGTATGCACAACAATCAAAGCAGTCACTATAGCAGAAAATAACATTCAGAAATGAATGATCTTAGGTACCTGCAGGCATCTGAAACTTTTGTTGATAATGAAGCTGCAATGAAAGTGTCTTTTTTTGTGTGGTATACATGGAAGCAACATTTCATAGCCGGAACTTACTGCACAGCATAAAGACTGAAAACTGCTAAGCCTAACAGGCAACTTTTTAAAGGGAAATGCTCTTATTTATTCTCAATACTGCATATATTTGAAACTGGGTTTCCTCTGGTATTAAAAAAAGAAGTAGGATCAAATATTTCCTTCCCTCCTAGCACATGCAGTCAAACCACTTTCCCTGCGCTGTGTGGATTTCCCAGGTCTGACTGGTGCAGAGCCCATCAGATAATTACGAGCTTGTTCTGCACTACTACACAGCTGTGATCCGTGGTATTCAGCACAGCAGCTGATTGAGGGAGGGAACTGCCAGAAATGGAGAGGACAGCAGCCCGAGCTCACGTGGACAACTGAGGGGTTCAGTCAAGATTGAAAGGAGCCAAGCTGCAGGAGTGACAGCAGCACGCCTGGTCGGGCTGGATGGAAGAGGGAAACTCACAACAGTACAAGACAGATGGCAGGCAAGGTGACTTGGAAGCAGAGATTGCATTTCTTCTCACTCATCTGACCACTTTGCTGTCCACACTAGTCAAAATTAATATGAGGCCAACAGTTTGTTCCCCATCAAAAGCATAGACTACTTGTTATGAAATAAACCCAGCTGGCTGAGTTTAACTTGGAAAAGCTTCACAGCAATAGAAATAGTTATATAAAGGTTGCCTGGGATCTCAGCCTCATTTATGGTAAATAACCTTTACATGATAAAAGACTACCACAAAAATTAGCAACCATTAGCTATCTTTGCTGGCAGTTACTGAGATGCCATCATTAAAGTGGTCAGAGTGATCTGTCATGGTATGGAAGACCAAGAAAGTTTAGCACATATGCATCAGTTTAATGAAAACAGAGCTTTTTGTTCTCTGGTACTATCAGGCATCAATTTCTCAGCACTTATCTGTTTAAAATGTTGGTTATTTAAATTTTTTTTTTCCTTTTTTTTTGGTGAGCATCTAGCTTCTCCTCACTCTTTGGGGTATGTGAGAATCTGCAACTTTCTATAAAAAAATTCAACTACAGTCAAATTTTTAAATCTTGGTGGAGTACCTGCACTAGGTAGCAGTTACTGTGTTAACTAATGGTATGGAAGTTTATTTTTCCTGGTATATATGAGTGTTGCCATGTTTCAGGAAAACATTTAGGAAATTCTGTTCAAAGCAGGAAGCAAGATGCTAACCACAACCTAACCACCTATCTGCCCTGTCACTGAAGAGAAGCATCTCTGAAAAGACTGGAGTGTTTATTTGCATGCACTGCACTTTCTCTTGGTAGGTATGAAACTAAGAATACACTGCAAAAAAGCTTCTCTGGATCTTCCACTACGTCCACTACTTACTTACTGCCTCTCAGGCTTTCTACAAAGCAGCCAACATGAAAGAGACTGGGTGATTTACAGTCCAGCTCTATGAATGTAGATAAGATCTGGTCAAAGATCTAAAACAAAACAAAGAACTCTGTATTACTCTTGGAATGGATTCCCAAATATTTAAAACTACTATGACCCAGAAAGCCAGCCGATTGATATATTGCCCTCGACCTTGTCACTCCTGGCTAGTCTGTTTTGCTTTGCTCTGTCTCTGTATTCTGTCTCTCGTATATATTAATCTGAAATATCTAACCCCTCTCATTTGATAAAGTAAGCACTGTACAGATAATAAGTTATTAAGAGCTCCGCTCAGTTACTTGGCTGTCCATGGGTATCTCCTGACTATGCAATATGGCAGAGACATCATTTTTGCTAGTGTCACAATTCAGAAGAAAAATATCACTAGAAAAGCCTAATAAGATGCCTCCTAGGATAATGGAAGTCATACCCAAAACATATTCTGAGAATATTCATTTTGTATATTTATTCTGCGAAATTATATATTATTTTCCTTTTCTCCTACTTGGAAAAAAAATGAACAGTCAATTGCTTTATTCATCGAAAAAGAAAATTCCTTCTATATTTATAAACATAAATATCTCCAATAATACCAAAAGTTAGCCAAACTGCAGGAAACCTTATTTATAACACAAGGTAAACGAACTCAATTTTCTCCATATTCTTGCCTCACTAACACAACATCCACCACTCTTCATGACAGAGAGAAGTAATGGTAAGCTTGAACACACAAGCATAACTTGTCAATCTAAATATATTAAATGAACAGAAAGGATTTTTATTGTGCATATAGAAGAAACAAAATAGTCTGTATTACATATATATATTTCTCCCTCTGTTTTTCTCCTCTTTTGCACAAAGACAAGGATACAAAAAAATTGAAGCCCTCCCTGCAAAACCTGTGAAAGAATCGAAATTTCACACCTCATGCAGAAATTGAAAAAGAAGTCATGACTGGGTACCTGGCACTGCAATTCTTGCATGCTTATAACTGGTCATAGGAGTTTGAGAAAACAATAACAGATGAAGTCCTTAATTGGCGTGAAATCCTTTCCTGGAAAAGGTTTACCAAGTGGCAAAAGTAAGATTAAATTACAATGATGAAGAAGGGCATTCATAGATTGCAAAAGTCAGCTTTGAAGAACACAAATCCTTGCCACAGCACTGCCACTCAACTTCTGGTAGTCACAGAAAGACTGAATTCATTTACCACAATCCACCTTCCCACCCACTAATTACCATGAGACAAAGGCTACCGCAAGCCTTCCAGGTACTTGGCTTGGCAGGAGTTTGTGAAATTACTTCATATACAAAAGAGGTAACACACATACAGTATTATGTTACTGTAACAAGGATTTTAAGCAGATTTTAAGTGACCTTATTGGCCTGAGTCATAAAACGGTAATTCTTAGCGGACTTACAATTTATGGTATTTGACAAGAGCAACAGCCCCTTACTTGCTTTAGTTACTAAAAGAGGCTATAGCACATTCTGATTTATTGCATTCTGAATCCTACATTTTTAATTTACTTTTTAGAACAGATTTATAACAATGCCATTAACAGAACTCCAGTACAACATCAGCAAGCAAACCAATAAATTAACTCTGTCATACGCATTTTGTGTTTCAAATAATGAATCCAGCACTCAACACCAACATCAAAGTGCTAGTGTATCAACTACAGTCACGCTATCAGCTAGGGTAATATAAGATCCAGTTATGACAGTTCACTGCTAGTTTGTCTAACGTGGTATTTTAAGCAAAATCATTTATCACGGGATTCAAGCATGATTGAAGTACTGTAGTTTTCCCACATTCAAAAGTACTCGGAAGTAGATGCTTAGCTGCAGTAATGCTTAACACAGGAAAAGACAGTAAGGTGAAGCCTTTGTGTTCCAATATTGAGAGAAACAAGAAACACTGAAGAAACAGATGGTCCCAGTCCATTAATACATCACTCCGTGGCTGGCGTCACCACCAATATTTTGGCAATGGGACAGCCTACACAGAACCAGGCATGCTGGTATCAGGTGGGATTCACCTCAAAAGGGGAAGACAGTCTTTGCCCAGGAGCTAGCAGGACTTACTGACAGAGCTTTAAACTAGACGTGATGGCTCTCGATCCCCCTGTGTTGGAAATCAGGCGAGGAAGGCAAGAGACCGGCATGGCTGAGTAGGGAGGCAACTGCTGCTCAAACTAGAGGGTAGGAAGCAAATGTGTAGGAAGTGGAAGCATGGACAGGTATCCACGGAAGAGTAGAGGGACTGTGTCCAGTTGCATAGGGATGAGGTCAGGAAGACCAGGGTGAAGCTGGAGCTGAATTTGGCAAGGGATGCAAAGAATAACAAGAAGGGCTTCTACAGGTGTACGAGTCAGAAAAGGAAGGTCAGAGAAAACACATTCCCCCAGCATTTCCACCATTCCCTATAAGCAAGGCTGACAAACTGGTAACAATGGAGGAGGAGAAGGCTGAGGTACTCAGCAAGTTTTTTGCCTCAGTCTTCACTGTGAACCTCTCTTCCCACACCTCTTGAGCCCATGATCCACAAGACAGAGACTGGAGGAGCAAAAGTGCCTCCCACTGTAAGAGAAGATCAGGATTGTAACCACATGTGACTAACCTGCTTTAATTCTGTACCTTTACTCAGTACCATAGCACAGAATCTTGGTAGTTTACAACTGCTTGTGTAGTCATTCTCAGATTAACTGACAGTAAGGGAGGTTGTAGCCAGATGGGGTTCCATCCTGCATCAGGGGAGGTTCAGGTTGGATATCAGGAGGAACTTCTTTACTGAAAGTATTGTCAAGTATTGGAACAGACTGTCCACGGAGGTGGTGCAGTCACCATCCTTGGAAGGGTTCAAGAAATGACTTAGTGCTATGGTCTAGTTGATCTGGTGGTAGCTGGTCAAGAGTTGGACTCAATGATCTCTGAAGTCTTTTCCAACCTTAATGATTCCACAGTCAATACTGTTTCTGTGAATATTCTAGACAAGAGCCATAAAATACATACCATTCTGTTTATTTACAAAATTCCCAGGAGTAAAGGCACATTTCACCTTGGTAGGCTCATGGTCAGGCAGCCCTCTCTCCCTTTCCCCTCTTTTCCTCCCCTTCTCCCCCACCCAAAGAAACTCTTAACCTTCCTCATGTTTTCACTTCACCAATTTAAGCCAAAGGACTTGAACCAACCCTAGTGAAAAATATTTAAAGTTACTGACCTAAAAAGTTTTGCTCTTATCCAAACTGATCAAATTTCTAAGGTGTGGTTAAGCCATTTTCTACTGTAGATCCCTGAAGTAACAGGTGCGTACGTGATTATTTTAGAGTAGAGGGGAGAACTGACCTGGACCCATTTATCTCCCCAGACATGGAGTCTTAAAAACTCAGATCCAAAGGTCTTAAAACCCTCAATTCACAAAGCATAAGAAACAATAAACACCTTTTGGCTTATGATCTAATTAGAAGCACACTTCTGACTCAATTAGCTTTTAAAATTAAATTTAAATCTTAACATTAAGGAACAAATGTTAGGAACATGAAGGAATAAATTTAAATAAATATTTCTTTCTTTCCTCTTCTTCTTTTCAAGTTTTATCCAAGAAAAAGATGTTTATGACCAGACTTCTCTAAAATGTTGACTCATTACTTATCATGCAGTAGAGCATTGTGCTTTGTTTACAGCACTGCAAAGCTTAAGGCATTTTGTGGAATTTTTTCTGCCAGATGTTGCCCAATTCAAAATTTGTACAGAGGGAAAGAAACATAACAGTCAAGCCCTGCCTTTTGGCAAAATGACAAAATAGACATACATTAAATGTCAGCTTTCTAGAGTTTACATCACTCACACCCCTCAGTCTACAAGGACCTACAAATTACAGCTGTCGAAGTTTTTGCATAACCTAAACTTTCAGCTCTAGAGAACCCTTACTTGTCTACATTTATTTATATTCTTGGTAATGGAGTGGTTCATTATTTATACTAGCTGTTTAAACAGTAACTGGGTTGTTTTAGGAATTGTGCATTTGTGCAGAGATGAGCAGTGCATTTTATGTATCTGAAGGAAATCAAGATTCATCGACAAAATAAGTTGAATTAAAACTGTACAATCATAAGAGTAAAATATTTTTCCCTAAAATCTTTTGCAACAGTTTTTGCAAGCAAACAATGCAGATTAAGTTACTTCTCACATCCACTAGTCATGATGTTTGACTGCTAGGATTTAAGATTGTTAGATCTATAAACAGACATCGCTACGTTTGCAAGTCTCCTTTCATTTTTAAAAATGTGTAACTTTGCTCATGTATAAACAGGTCTGGAGACATGTTATGGAAGAGTTATTACCTACACACTAAACAATCTCCTAACTGAACTTAAAAAACGAGCCTGGTGCTCTGCAGACCTTCAAAAATAGAAACGGGTGAACTTTTTCAAATAGGGAGCCTTTTGATCTTGCGCATTCACGGAGTTCACAGAAGTGGCAGAAACTCTTGGATCTCTTATCTCCAGCATTTTGAATGCATGTTTCCTTTAAAAATTGACTGCATCAAGAGAACTGATCATAGATGCAGGTGATTGGAAACATGGATAGTGTATGGATTAACGACAGTCCCTATTAATTACATTTCAAAGAGAGCGTTAACATGGGTAGGAATGTGCTGCATGTGCATTAATTTGCATACAGTAAATATTAATTTAGATTTTCCTCTTTGGAGTCCCACTCCCCCAGCATCTTTTAAGCATGTACCTTTTAAGAGACAATCAAAAATGTAAAACTTTGAGTAATATTCCGAAAACTAGCTCCAAAAGTTAATAAAGCAGCATTCTGGAGTCTTCATTTCAGACGTTAAAAGACACTTTAAAACAAATCAAGGGTTTCATGCTAAAACACTGGCAGTGACCATGTACCCCACACAAAGGTGAGTGTTTATGACCTCGGCGAGATGGGATTTCCATTCCCTTTAATGAGCCAAGACATCAGACTCACACTCTTAACTCACGCAAACACAGAACCTGCCCCTGGGACAATGTGTCTGTTTCTGCAGAAGCAAAGGAAAGTAGGTTGGAGAAGTGGGGGCAGGAAGGGGGGAGAGGTGGGGATGGAGACCTGCGTAACCAAGCCAAGACAATGGCTCTGTGGTTTGGCCGATCTTCAGGCCAGAAGAGAGAGGAAGAAAGCACAACAGTGAATGTTTGCATTAGGAGTCGATGGTGGCACCCCAAGTCCCCAGCTCTGGGTAGCACTGCATGCATTTTTGTTTCAGAGACTGACACTGTCAGTAGCCCTGATCACTGCAAAATTTCCAAATGTTGTCTCTGGAACAATGGCTCTTGTTCATAAAGCACAGTGCACAGAGACTTCGACACTGGGCAATTAGAGAACTGGGCAATCACCAACCATAGGAAGTTCAACAAGGGGAAGTGCCAGATTCTGCAGCTGGGATGGGGCAAGAATCCAGAAGTATCTACAGAGAGGGGAATGAGAGGCTGGAAAGCAGTGCCATGGAAAGGGCCCTGGGGGTCCTGGTTGATGGCAAGTTCAATCTGAGTCAGCAGTGCCCTGGCAGCCAGGAGGGCCAACCCTGTCCTGGGGGCATCAGGGGATTGTCCCACTCTACTCTGCACTGGGGCAACCTCACATGGAATACTGTGTGCAGTTTTGGGCATTGCAATATAGGAAAGACACTAAACTACTAGAGAGTGTCCAAAGGAGAGCAATGAAGATGATGAAGGGCCTTGAGGGGAAGCCATGTGAGGAATGGCTGAGGTTACTTGGTCTGTTCAGCCGGAGAAGAGGAGATGGAGGGGAGACCTCACTGCAGTTACAACTTCCTTGTGAGAGGAAGCAAAAGGGTAGACACTGATCTCTTCTCTGTGGTGACCAGTGACAGGATCTGAGGGAATGGCCTGCAGCTGTGTCAGGGGAGGTTAAGGCTGGGTATCAGAAAAAGATCCTTCCCCCAGAGGGTGGTTGGGCACTGAACAGGCTCCCCAGGACAGGGGGCACAGCACCAAGCCTGACAGAGTTCAAGCACTGGGATGATATTCTCAGACACATGGTGTGACTCCATGGGATGGTCCTGAGAGGGGCCAGGAGTTAGACTCGATCATCTTTGTGGGTCCCTTCCAACTCAGCATATTCTGTGATTCTGTGTTTTTGTCAGACCTCTTTGTATTTTGAGTTTGATGAGGTATCAGACACACATATTACCCCAGTTTCCCTGTCATAATATTCAGTACTGGCAAAGACAGTAAAACCAAGGTGCCAACCATATGTGGTTGATATGTGGTATTTAAAGGTATCTTGTTTACTCACTTCCTTCTTCATGAAGTCAAAAGACACAGCTCAGATGTATAACACGTGTGGGCAAAGTTAAAACTCTACCTTTCCACACTGAGAGGCAGGCTGTGGTGTTTAACCAAAGGCTCACAAAGCAGGCACGTCTCTTGACTGGAGAGTAGAGCTTGGCTGGTGAGCAAGGAAGGGCATATCTGCCAGCTGTAGGGTCCAAACCTGGCTGATCAGCCACACTCCTTGTCCAGCAGCGTGTACTGTAACTTCATTCTGGCAAACCAAACAACAAAAGTGAGAATTTCCATATGGAGATGAATTAAAGACGGGCAGGATGGAGGGACTGCAGGACTTAAGAAGAAAAGGTTAGATGTAGTGGTATATGTTATATATACGGTGGAGGGAAAAGAAGTCCCAGTGGGGAAAAAGGAAGCCAGCTGGTAAACGAGGTCTTCAGCAGAACACCTACTCACATGCCCAGTATAACCATAACTGCCTTTAACCACAGCATGTGAGCCTCCAGTTCTCACACATCAGAGAAGTGAAGGCTAAAAGTAACACAAGTCTTGGAAAGCTTTTCAGAAAATCTATGAAAATAAAGGATTGAAGAAGAAAATAAACTGTGGCATTTGAAATATAATTTGGGGTCCCAAAGAGAAACACATGACAGATAAGACATAGAACATCAAGTGCACAACTTCTTTGCAAAAGGATATTAATAATTTGAAGCATACACTGTCTTATTTTTAATCTCAGGCTGAAAAGACTGAATCTTCATTGACTTTGTTTCTAGAAGAATACACTAATAGCCTAATCTATAGACAAGAATGATAGATGTTCAGGTAAAATACTTTTTAACTACAAAAATAATTAAATGTTGAATGGCTAATCCTCTTCCTGGAGCTTTTCAATTTCTTAATATCTGTGAAAAGCTATTAACTAAAACTCATGTGTTGCAGCTGTAAAGTACCGTTAAGTTCCAGACTGAGTCATTTAATTAACTACTGTTTTTGAAAGAACAGTTTGCTAATTCCATAAAGTCATTCAACCTCCTAGTAGCACATGTGAGGAAACATAAGCCAACCCAAAAACTTCCTCACCCACTGTTTCTGAGAACAGACTGAAAGAACCAAAATCAGGGAATGGGAAAACTGCACACGGTTTTTATCTGATCTCTTAGCTTTTGTCATTAGAAAATGTAATCTGCATTTTACAAATTACACCCTAGTCAAAATGGTTATTAATGTATCTGCCTCAATTTTGAACAGGATTTTAGCTGTAAACTACAAGTTCATGAGACCTGCACAAGGCAGTTGTTCCAGAGTTGGAATAATGGAGCTTCTGCTGCTACAGAAAATGAAAATATGGGTTTGGATAAAACAGCCACACAGGTAGCCATGACTGTTTGTTGTCTTCCTTATAGCATGTAACCAAAGTGCCAGCAGAGAGCAAGTAGTGCCAAAAGGATTTTAAGAAAGCAGAAATTTTAAAAAGCTTTGATTCTTAACAGCCTGTACTCACCACTTAACATGCTGAGGCATCACACAGAGGCAAGAGTTGTGACTGATGTAAGAAACAGAATATTAAATAAAGGCATTTTCTCTTCTCATATCCAGATCTCCAAAGTTACATTTGCTAGGTTATGCGTGAAAAAGTACCATAAACCTTCATCATTCATTATAATAACCTTGCAGTCCAGTTATTTTCTCTTGAAAAACAACTTCATAATAAGTAAGCAGTACATTTTGAACTCATAGCAGCATGCCTCAAAGAGGCTTCTTTCATTAATACAGTTTGTCATTTTACAAAAATATATACTAAGGCTATTTGTATTCCACACAAAGCTAGGATGTAGGACTTGAAACAGAACACTCAACATTTAAGACAAAATATGTACATTTCAGTTCCAAATGAGGCACTAAATCAGCCGAAACTTGTTTCTGACAGGCTAGTGATAAATTATAGGATTTTCAGTAATCCTCCATAAACAAAGTGAACACTATTCTTCATGCAGGAACCGCTGGTTAAATCACACATGACATAGATCTGGTATTCTTTCTGGAAAATATGATTGTCAGACAACCTTCTAGAAACACTCAATTTTCCAGCTTGCCTCTATGTAAGCGCACAGTTTAAAAGAAAAATTATGTGATAGAAGCCATAAACATACAAAGCCCCTACCTAGCTACGTAGATTTTGAAAGAGTGTTCTATGCTGCGGATCAAGGGAGAAAAATAACCTCAAAAATACGCTGTGAAGGAAGGAAGGAGGATTACAGGGAGCTGGAATTACTTTGCAAAAGAAAATGAAGCCTGCCATCCTGCTCCAGTTGGCTGCAAAGACGCCTAACACGAAAATCAGTTTCTGGCCTGTGAGAGGTAGAGTTCTGCACGGTATTTGGAACAGGACCTGCCTTGAAATGGTAAGCTCTTTAAGTGTTTGGCAGGGAAACAGTACCACCTGCAGCATATGGCGAAGCTTGTTTGTTTGTGTACAAGGCCAAGATCACACACCCCTCGATGAAACGCCTGTTTCAAACGTGCTGGTGGAACAAGAACGTGGTGCGTTTGCTGCTCTCTGCTTAAAAAAGTGAAAGTTTGCCATGGCAGAAATAATTCATGAAATTATTTGGCTAAAACATTTATTCTGTCTCTCAAACAAAACAATTAACTTGTATAAACGGCAGATTAACAGGATGAAACTGCATCCCCCCGAAGTCATCCGTCTCCTTTTGAAGTGACGAGCAAAACTATGTCTACTGAAGTAGGAAAACATACCAATCCCTCCTATTAAAATTAATTTCTTCAGAAAGCCAGTTTCTCAGATCTCTGTAGGGATTTAGGCAGGGTGGATAAAAATTAATGATTTCTTTTTAATAGCTGCTTTTCAGATCTTTATTTAAAAATATTTTTCTTTTCAAATACCCTATTTATATTTAAATATGAAATTATTGTATTCTGTGCAAAGTGGTAACCTAGCAAACACAATTAATTTAAGCTACAAAAATGTTCAGTAGTATTTAATGTGTCCAAGAAAAATCAAATCTCTTAAGAAGCAGAAGCCAAAGACAAAGGAACTCAAGCTAGAATAAGCGAAAATGTTAAACCAGCTTTTGACAGAAACAGACTATTCCACAGATATATTTGCTTCTTTCCAAATTTCAACTACTTCATTCAAAGCTGAAAAACCAACTGGGATTTTAAAAGCCAGGAAACCTTATTTTCCTCTTACAATCCATGAATAAAAATGAGGTGAGAGGCTGAGATCCAGTTTTAAAATCTCAAAGCCCATGGTAATGAGAAACAATCAGTTCAATTCACTACTACAGATAAAATTGTATTGACTTAGTCAATATGTTTCAAATTAAAAACATATTTTTGGAAAGCAATTTTCTCTTCCATATGAATGTTGAAAAGATTTTATTTTACTGTTTTTTCCAAGACTTGTTTTTTTGTACAAACAGGACAACCATGGATAATAAATGCTTACCTTAACATTATTTAAATTCTGTGAAAATGAGAAAACTTAATAAATGTATATTAAAATACACTACTAATGAACTCCATTGCTGCGTTAGAAAAAAGAAGTACTAGTAAAATACTTCTTATAAATTTCTGAACTGTTTTAATTATTAAAGACAACCAACATTTCCCTAACAAAAACAAAACAAAATTAAAAGACTGAAAGTAACAGTTTTCCGATCTTCCAATTTCAATTATAGTGAGAAGCACTTAAACTAAATTTTTCTACTCTGCTTTCTTTGCCCAGAACCTGGAAGAAAAGGGAATCTGTTACAGTGCTTGGAAAGAACTTAGCCCCTCTGCTAAAAGCATTTCAGGTTTCTCTCACAGCAGCAGGAACAAGTCCTGATGCAGAGCTCAGGTGACTTTTTCTGAGGAGCACAAGCTTTCATTTTCTTCTTTTAATAAAATACGGAGCTCACAGTGCAATTTGCTGGTTCGCAACAGCCCTCCCCACTATCTGAACTTGAAAAGAACTTCTGTTTTAAGACAAACTTCCTCCCTTTATCATGGCATAGGAGCAATATCTTCCCTTCATCTTTCAACAGCAAGGCACGGTGTTTAGAGGGGGATGATAGAGGGAACTTCCCCAAAGCTAAAACACACCAGTAAAAGGGACAAGGGAGGCACTAGCCTACCTATTCCATCTGAGGCCACAGGATGCCACTGCTTTAAAGTCCTGGTGTGGGGGCATAATAACTGCTTTGATACATAATGACAACTCCATAATTACACAGACTGTACAGTGAAAAGACATCATCAAGTTGCTCTCAATTAAGTAATTTGTTTCCTGTCAGAGAGAAATGAGCAGGGAGTTCAAAGGGCCTGTTTAGGCTACAAGGAGGCGTTTTCTGTAGCAGTCAAGTTGCCCAGGTGAAGTCAGAACACTTCAAATCGACAGTATGGGTCAGGTGTTAGTTCCGCTGGCACTGGATTCAAAGAGTTTAATATTAAACAATGTTAAGGAACATGCTGAGGACCATTTATTGCAAAAAAAACCCATAAAATAATATGGTTTTGCTTGGGGTTTTTTCCCATTTGAACATCTAACAAACTGCTACAGCTCTGTTTACCAGCAGAAACAGAACTAGCTTAGTCAGCTTTGTAATTACCTAAAAAGTTGTACCATTAGCTCTTGATGCATCTCTGATCCCAGTCTGAAGGTCTGTATTTTAATCAGGCAGTTACATCACCTAAGCAAAATGTAAATTGCTTAAGAACTGAAATGGCAGATTGTGATACCACTTAATGTTCTGGAGCAAAAGCACAGTATTAAGACTAAGATATTAATTTTTTCCCTGCTACTTTGCCAATTTAATCAAGCTTTCCTCCTGTGTTAATATTGATTGGCATAAAATTTGAACATATTTTTCTGTTGTACTGTTTATTGGTATATATTTAACTATAAGTACTCCTCACACTTTTAGTCTTAGCACTGAAAATAGTATGTGATATTGTACAGTTTATTTAAAATTTCAGCAGTTCCACTGAAAATTTTGAGTAATTTTTTAAGATATAGTTGTTTCCTTTCAAATGAAGAAAGTTCATTCAGACAGCTACCTGGTAAGGCAGAATAAAAACCACTGTAGCTTTTACTGCAGATGTACCATAGAGATACATTGCTTAGCCATACATATAGATATAAGCATATATAATTACATATGATGTATTATTTATATATATATTATATATAACGTATATATTAATAAATTTTAACAAGTCTTATTTGTCAGGGAAAAGCAAACAACTTCTAAATCTTAATTTCTCACAAACCATAATGAGTGACCTGAAAGGTATGAAGCTGATCCTGTTTAGCTATGCTGATATAATTAACTTCAGTTGCCTGAGCTCTGATACCATATTAGGTAGGAAAAATGCTACAAAATGAGTAAGACTGTACTGTTATAAAGACATTTGTATCCATCACCTCCTCCACCCAGTGGCCCTGTATATTTTCTGGTTGTCAGTGGGCAGCCACTGATAATTGCTCGCAGGACCAGCAAAAGAGGAAACTGAGAACACAGGAAACTGCATTGATGACAAATGGAGTATAACAGCAGTAAAAATTCATTCTTTTTAGCAGTGTTTCAGCTTCCTAAGCCGTTTCCCCCCAGCACTACCTTTAGGCCTAAGCACATATTAGAAGGAGTTCTGACTGCTTCCAGCATCAGGCACTTTGCAGACACTGCACAACATCAGGGCATCAACCTTCACTATGGCAGGAGATGGCTCAGGGGCAGAACTTGCATTTGGGGCACAGGATGAACACAGCAAACTTCTGATTCTCTGAGGACTCTGCCTGCTCACCTTCTCCCCCTCAGCTTGCCTTCCACTCAGAACCATCTTTCCCTTCATCTTCCTGTACCGGGACCCTATGCACTGCCCCTCTAAAGGCTCAAGGCTGAGCAGATGCAACATCTAAGTCAGAAAACTCTGGCTTACTAGAGTTCATACAGCACTAACTTGAGCCAATGTAAACAGTCTCACTCTTCCATTCACCTTCAGGACCATGCCAGGTGGCCACCTGCATCATGGGGTTTCAGAGGTTGACAGGAATGTGTTGGAATGAGTTGAAAAACTAGTCAGCTTGCTAAGGAAGAGGTTTGTCCAGCCTTTCCTTGGACCACCTCAATGGTCACAGCATTGGGAAGTTAATGGTAGGTGACAGGACATTCGACCTAAAACCGTGTATGACTGAAGATGGCTACAACTGGTTGGAGTACTGCCAGTGTAAGTGCAGAGAACAGAAGCTTTCTTTCCTGGTACCCCAAAGCGTATTCTTTTTCTCTGGCATCCAGCAGAGAACAACAGAAATGGTTTTCCATTTGACTGTGAAAGGGAGACAAGAAGTAACTGGGAACATGGATCCTGCAACATATGAAAGCAGATGGGAAGGGTAAAGTCATCTCCAGCTGGGTAAAAATGAAATGAGCCCTACACACTCAGCTCAGAAATACAGATAAATGTTTGTTAAACGCAAATAACAGCAGTGTTTGTTTAATCCCAGAACTTCTGTAGCTCAGATATAGCAGCCAAAGCCAGGTTGTTGTGGTTGCCTGGCCTGCATTTGAGGCAGTAAGCATTCTTCCGCCATCCTCACATAAAAAAAAAAAAATCTAGCCACATTCAAGCTGAAATAAAAGCGTCTGTGACACGTTCTACCAATTAAAGTGTTTATTCAGATATACTTTATGAAATGTGGTACTTTCTTGCAGTTGTCTCCACACGTGGCTTAGCATGTGAACAGCGTCCACAACTGATGTTGCACTGGCCTAACTCAGTGAACTATCACACTCCAATTTCCAGTGTTTCCCTGAGCATGCTAAGTTCTAAGCATATAAAAACCCTGCTGTGCTGTAATTAGGCAGTAGCAACAACATAATTATAATTGTGATGCCCAACCAGGGGCAGTTCTGGGGAAGAAAAGGAATGGCAAAGAAACATCACTATGTAATAAATTGGTAAACACAGGATTCGGCAACGAGAGTGCAACACGCAGTATCTATCTTCTGTCATTCAAGCAAAACATGCCTCAGCAACCCAGAGGGCCTCACTCAAACTATTTTTAAATACCCTGAGTTCAACATATATAATAGGTACTTTGGAGTATCTGGTTCAGCAGATTTATTTTTTCTTTCTCTATGTAAAAAGAATACATATAGACACAAAAAAATGAAAACTTGACCCTCAGTAAATGCTGGATTTTCAAAAGAAGTCAGCACCCCTAAACTCCTTTTCTCAGAACACTCTTGTGACAGCAGCTGAGCATTTAGAATATAGGAATCTTAGCCCAGGGCTTTTATTTCCAGTTGTAAAATTCTGCTTCTGCATTCACAGGTAAGAGCTGGAGGGTCTAATGATGCTGTGTAACGTGGATTAATTGGCTCAAACTGATGCTAGACCAATTTCTTAGAGGTTTAGTAGTCTGGAGTGCTCCTGTTTTCTCTCTCTTTTATACCTTTTATTTATGCTTCTATATGTTGAGTAAAGCTTTGTTGAAATTCTTGAACTCTCTCTTTAGCATAGATATCTGGTAGTTACAAGCTTTGTAATCTCAAGGAGTCTCCATAAGCAGAGAAAAGAGTCTTGGTATTTGAAATGTGTTTTAAATGATAGTCAACAATTTTAGAAAATTTATTGGAGATCTTTTTTTTAAAAGATCTCATCATTTATTGGATAAATATATTTTTTTAAGTATCAATCTGGTTAAACAAGAACATCATTATTAAAGGTTTATCCTGTTATTTTATATTTTTAACGAGAGTTTTAAGCACATTTTTACTCATCTGTTTTCTAAGGACCTAACAAAACATTTTAAATCTTGTGCTACTCTACCTCTGTAAGCTGAAAGCAAACAAATCAGCTAACGCTTACGCTCCCAAGCAAACATTTCCAGGTAGAGCCCTTCTCAAACATACATTAGAAATGTTCTTCAGAAGCCAAAAGCAGGTCCCTAGAGTAACATGAGAAAAGGCAGCATAGTCATGCCATTTTTCCAGCTCTTTCTCCTCAACTCATTAGTTATGCCTCAGAAACAGTAATTTAATTAAATCTGCAGTGTCAATAAACAGTAGTTAGGGACTTTGGGGGGAAAAGAGACCCTGAGTTTAAAAGAAATCAATGGAAAGCAGGTATCTTCATATTGAAGACTTCTGGTTCTGTTCCATGACCCTGTCAGCAGAATTACCTAAAGCAAACAAAACTTAAGAGCACTACACAGCAAGGAGGTGAGGATTTCAGCTGTTTCAAGTGAATAAAGGGAAAGTGCTTTCAGAAAAGTCTTCTGGAAAGAGACATTTTGAGTGACTGGAGCACCTCAGAGACACCTCTGTTCCCCTGAGTTCAGGTGGGGGATATTTGATGAGAGGAGCTCAGCTCGTGCAGCAGAGAGAACAGCAGCATTCAGTTCCCAGCATTTGTAGGGACCAAAAAGAAAACCCTGTGGATGAACCAGGTAAGGCCATAGCCAGCTCAGGCTTAACTCCTTCTGAGCAGCAGCAGGAGACATAGCGTGGACTCCCAGCAAAAGGGTAGCCAAGTCCCAGGCATCAGAAATAAGAGATAGTGGAGCTGGCTCTTGGACAAAGAATTCTGGTTAAAGAGCATCGTGTTACTGGAAATGTGCAAGAGTTGTGAAGACACTTGGTTTAGGAATAAAAGAGGTAGAGACTAAGGATCAGTATCGCCCCTTTTATTTGTGAAACCATGAAGGTTACAGAGTTGCCTCACGCTTATCCACTGGATGTGACCTGCTCTTAAAATGTGCCTAGGTACAAAGTCTCGGCCTCATTTTTCAGTTCCCTGTTAAGTGTCTGTCCTAACACATTTACTGAAATCCAGAACATGCCTGTAATGAAGGCATGAGGCACCTCTTCATGAAAACATCATTTGGAGATGCAGAAAAATTCTTTTAGACTTTTACATCCAAAATGAAGAGAGTAAGGGGCAGGGTGGCTATCTAATGCACCTACTTCTCACTAGCTTTATGATCTGTTCTGTTTTCCCTCAAGCAGTGAAAAAATGTGCAACGTTTGCTTTTCTGCTCTTATTTGTCTTGTGTTCTATATTAAACAAAAACAAACAGCAAACAAACAACAAGGTGGTGAGAGAAAGGCAGAAGAAACTAAGCCTAGTAAAAGGTACCCAAAACATGGTAATCCTCTAAGAAAATAGCCATCTCACAACAAACCTGGACATCTATGAGCTGAAGGGTTAACACATTTGTTTCTAGCCTTACTTTTCCCAAACAGATGTTCCACACAACATTAAATAGGGGCTAGAAAGAGGGGGAAGGCAGATAATGAACTTTGGCGCAATATGGAATTTTTAAAGGCATTTCCTTCTCCCCAAGAGCCAAAAGCTGTGATCACTTAAGTCTTTGCTTTTTAAATACATATTAATTTTTTAGCTTTTGCCAAACTAAATGAATCCAGTCTTTGAAAACCTTTTTTTTTAAAAAAAAAATAATATTTTTCCATGTCATACTTGAAGTCTGAGTTTTTTGCAAGAATGTCAACAAAAATGTACATGAATTTCTCTCTCTACAACGAATTATTCTTAAGTGTTCAGATGTGTGCCACAAGAGTAACTTAGTGCTACAGATTTTAAAATTTTCAGATCTAAATAAATCCATTTTACTCAATAATTAGGAAAATACTCGTTTCTTCTGCAGTGGTGTTTCTGTGTTCTTTATTATTTAGGGGGGTTGTCTTGTTTTGTCCTTTTGATGGTTGTTTTTGTTTGTTTTCTTGGTTGGTTGGAGTTTTTACTGGGTTGGGTTCTGTTTTATTTGTTTGGTTCTTTTAATTTGCTAAAGACAGTATCAAGGAGTGATAATAAAATTGTCCACTCTGAAATTCAAATGAGTATAAAGTAACATTAAAAAACTTTATAAAACTGCATTCAGGTGTATTTTTCTTAATAGTTTAAAGTTGACCATGTTTCCAAACGCTGATCCAGTTTTCTGACCGCACAGATGTTCGACACAGTTTAATCTTCATTATATGAAGATTATATGAAGTCTTGAAAGGCAGCATAAATGCTTTGGGAAAGAGGACTCCCAAATGAAATATTTCTTTCACTCCATATTTTTAAAAGTCAGAACATGTTAAAAATGTTTTTAAAAACCCAAATAATGTTTAAAAAGCATAATACTGTTACTTCCCAAGTAACAGTGTACCTCAGAAGACCTTGTTATAAGAAAGGGAGACATTTCTCATTCACTGGAACAGTTATACATGTGCTGAACTAAATGAGCTACAGAAGGTAGAAGAAAAAAATAAGTTCACAATGAATGTGAAAGCTGTATGTACCTTGCACGTTGACAGCATTTTTCATGCTCTGGTTTCTCACCTCCAGCTTCATGCCTTTTACGTTTAAGAAAAACAATCTTGAAAAACATTAGCCAGTTTTAACTGGCATAACAGAAGGCAGATGGGAGATGAAAACGACAGAACAACACCGATAAATTATGGATGATGTGATAAAAAATTCTTTCTAGGTAGGGCCTCACATTCATGTGCATGTTGACAGTGTTCCCTGTAGAAACGACCTTTAGTAAACCATCAACACTAGTCAACTGGATTGCAATGTGGAAAAAACCAGCTAAATCAGTTAACTACTCTGAAGAAAAGGAAAGCCTTAGATGTTCAAAACAACCAAATTTAAAGCAGTGTTAGATTATTCCCATTCAGTACTGGTGAGGATTCTCATATAGGTGAGGACTCCCAGTGCAGATGCCACCTGGGTGAAGAGCAGGAAACCACATCACTTTGTGGTTCTAACACAGGAAAGGTATCTATCCTGGAGAACAAATAATAAAATAAATTAAAATACCTACTACTGATTTGGACATATATGGGACAGTAACGTTCCTGATACTATCATGCTACTTCAAACACTACAAGAAAAATAATTACAACCCACAGGTTAGGCATATAGGGATTAAACTAAGTCCTCAGTGTCTGATATGCATTAAAATTATGTACTTTCTAGAAACATAAGTAGTAATTCAGATCATACTCTGAAAACAGAAGCCATTTGACTATAAAGGAAGTACCAAGCCCAAAGCCAAGACAGAACTCAACCATTCACACAACAGGGAAACCAACATCCAGCTCTTAGGAAAGCAGGTAGTACAAAGACAGAATTTCTGGGACTTAACACAAGAACTACAAAGACAGTTATGTTCTTTTCTTTTCAAGCTTATGCATGACATTTTTCTGTCAGTACCTCAGACTTGCAGGAAACTTGGCCTTTGCTGCTTCATGTGCATCACACACACGATGAAAAATAACAGCAAGAAAAGAAGGAATACAAAGCACAATCTAATTCATAGGCCACTCATATTTCTGATTGAAAGCATATGCTCACATCTTTAGTAAAACAGGAGACATACCACTTGCCTTTTCACTGTAAGGAAATTCAGCCCAAATAGCCAAGATTTTTCAGCAGGGATGAAATAAAATGGCCCTCACTAAAACAACAGCTTGAATCTCTCGCTCAAAACCCTTCTTGCTGTTAAGCATGTGCAAGTAACTTTGTACTTTCTGGTGATGAGGGAGGTAGCTGAACAAATGCCAAATACCATTAAGAGTTGTTTCAAAGTCTCTAATCCTCCCGAGGTTTCAGAACTGGTTCTGTAGGCACCAAGAGACTTTATGGAGCTGGAGTGCTGTCCGTGACAGCACCCCAAATCCTGAGCACTTGGTTTAAAAGTATCATTAGTAACAATCTATGATATTTTCATAAATATGAATTAAAATAGTCCTCGGAACATACTGAACATAACTAAAAATAGAAGGAGTGTTCACTTTTCAATGGTGATGTGGCAAAGGAATAGTAACTATACATCTATATTGTTCTCATCATTTCACATGAAAAAAAACCAAAACTAAATAAAAACAACAAACCATCAACAGAAAGCCCAGCCCTTGAACAGTGAACAAATTGCTATTTACATGAAAATCACTAGAAACTTGACAGTCTTTTTTTATTATTATTTTTCCAAGTTTTCTGTTTATACAAACGTGACCTCTTTGGAGGATAACAGTTCACGAGGGAAGAGAAAATGAACTATGTTTAAGGCTGTGATGTCAGAGTCCTGCTGTGCAGAGTCCAACATTTGCATTACAGCCATTACTTATTCTTGCTAAGAGTTAATTAACATTGGAAAGATAACAGAAATACAGAAGATTTTCGAATTGTCCTCAAATTTCCAAACACTGACAATATACTGATAGAAGATAGAAAGCAACTGTAAACTGTCCTATTTTATTCTTAGCAAGGCAACTGTGTTTTCAAGATCTTTTTACCCCTAGCTTAAGCTATTTTCATTGAAATATTTTGGGGTGCCCACTGCCTGCAGAGCAGCTGTACTTTGTCACAGTGTGATAAAGCAGACCTGGTTTGACAGGGAACAGGGTTACTAAGGGCTGTCATTCATATATGCTGAAACAGAGCAGGAGATCAGTCACTTTTTGAGTCCATGCCCTGCTCTTTATAAATATTCCCATGTGTTTGCAATTAGTTTGTGGGCTATTCTGGCAGCAAAGGTTATTGAAGGCTGTTTTCCAGACGTGGGCTGGGGGTTTTTTCCCCCCCTTCTGCACAACTAAAACTCAATCTTAGCATGTTTAATAACAACACAGCCAAACAGTAGGTTCCTATACATAAATATCAAAAAACACCTTAAATGGAAGAGTTCATCTGCCTTCCCGTGCAAAAACTGGATGTGCTTTAGCTCCAAAGGGCTGCAGAATTGCAACTGTGTAGCTTTTAGCAACCTATGACAAAGAACAGAAGCCTCGCACAGCACAGAAGATTTCTGAAACCTGGTTTTAGCTGCCACAGTGTTCAGAGGGCACTAAATAGGGGGAAGGATTCGAGCCCTGCTGAACTGAAACTTCAATGCACTGATTGTTTAATTAAGAAATTAAGTTACTTAGGTATTCCCCTCAAAGATATGTAAGTATTTGCCCAATTAATGGTGCACCCTAAACTACATCTCAAAAAACACATTCATTTCTACATGATAGAAGTGCAACTTAGACTTTACTGGAGTAAATCAACACAGCCTTCAGGAACACGTGGTGTGACATACCACACATGCATCAAAATACTCTGTTGTTTTACTCTGGATGTTAACTTACCTATCAATCTAACTGCCCATATCTCATAATTATATGTAGCTTCTTCTGTGAACAACAGTGGAATAATCATACATAGCAAATACCCTCAACCAGATACAGTATGTAGGAGTATTCATAATGTACCACTACAACACGAGGGAATATCTTGGATTCAGGACTAGCACTGAATAAAGAAATACATCAAGATTAAGTTATTGAGATTGAGATGTGGGTTTCTCAATCTAACCTAACCACGTGACTCTGATATACTCATAGGACTGTCCTGCAATGGCCAAGAGCATCCAAAGAGAACAAGAACAAATCTAACTTTTAATATAATCTAACTGCTAATATAAACCACTGATTCTTGTCCAAATTATCTTATTATTATTGTGGTTTGCCTCTTCCCTTCATAACAGAGAAAGGCAACTGAGTCAATTCCAAGCACCAGATACACAATCAGTAGTAGCAGCAATTAACTCATGTGATTTTCTTTGTTACAAGAGCCATGTAAATGCACAATAAACCCCACCATTTTCATTTGTTATGGAAATCAGAGGGAATTTAAAATACAAGACTAGGAAAGTCTGTACTGGTGGAGCTATCAAAGTCAGGACAAGTCCAACATGTTTCACCTTCCATTCGTGTACATACAGGCGAGACCAGAAACAAGTAAAAACAGTGAGGATAAAACAGATTGTTCTTGTGAAGCACCACTGATACATATGCACTTTAAACAAGAAGATCATGAGAGAACAGAGTCAAAAGAGTTGACCCTGAAAAGGCCTTTTACAATGAGTTACCATCAGTAGAATTATGCACATGACTACGTAAAACTCATGTTATGAATTACGTTTCAAATTAAGGAAATGTCAGAATTAGCTAACACACAAGAATGAGAAATAGGCTGGATAAAAGGAAGGAATCTAAAAGAGTGCAGTCTTCAAGCATACCACACTGTACTTAAAAAAGTCTGTTTAAAGGGAAAATTATTAGGTGAATCTCAAATTCCATAGCTAGACATAAACCATAACCAATTACATTCAAACCATATCTCCATATTATAAATTTAATCCAGATGTGTTAAAAAGCAAGCCTATCATCTAGTCTTCTTCAGTGCCTGGAAGGAATAAAGAGTTTGATCCAGAAACCAAATGCAATCTGATTTTTCCAGTACCAAGTCAGATGCAGACATAACCTTACAAGATATTCTGATTTCAAGATACTTTTACCATTTTGGAATTGAATGGCCTGATAGCAGATTCCAGGAATTCAGCACCATTAAAGCCAGGTACAACCATAACCAGATCATAGGTGACATTTCATTCCAATTGGCCTTCAAGTTCATCTCCAATCTTTGTACTATTAAGTACACGAGAGGAACACACCTGAATAGAAATATATGGTCACTAAGTAGAACTGTACTTTTTAACAGTACTTACTGTTGCAAATGAAAAAAAAGCAACCCCGAAAGCAAAAGAAAAACAAATAAATGCTTCGTTTACATAATGAAGGAAAACAAGAGAAAATCAAAGTAAATCCCTCATGCACGTTGAAAAGTTAGTCAATATCTATCAGATGTTAACAGTCCCAGACTGCCAAGAACGAAAGTACTCTACAGAGGAGTGAAAATCTGTGTTGCTGGTTCAGTACAGGATTATACTTTGCTGTGTCCACTCTTTTATGAAAGGCTACAAATCATTTCACCACCATCCAGGAAACTAGCTGAAAATTCCTGTCTCAAAATATTCTAATCACCAGCATCTCTGTTTACACACAGAGGTTTGCTTTATAAGCAGATAATGTAGCTTAACTATGTTATAGCACTCTGACATCTGAAGTCAATTCAAGCCTCATTGGAATCCAGCCCAGTATCTCATTCATAGCTGACTGTTGTAAAGGAATGCTTGCAGTATGAAGGAGCAAGCAAGCAGATAAAAGGCAGTAGGCATGGCCAATAATATGATTGCACAGCATACTCTGCATTCAGTTTGAATTTCCCATCTGAGATGCAGTTGTGGTCTTCAACAGCATTTGCCACCTATGATTCACAGTTGCTAAGAGATGTAAATGTGTAACAGATCACAGTCACTCGTCTCTCTGCCAATGGAGAATTACTGCATACAGTATGATTTCTAGCATTTATCCAGCTCAGTTTTATGAGTTCCAAGAAATTGAACCTCCCTTGAGAAACTATTCCTGACAGCAACAGAAACCTTCTGATGTTACAATGCATTACACTGACAGTAAAAACAAACCCAACCAAACCCAATCTTGGATAAGTTTACTATTATTCTTCATTATTTTACCATACCCCTTTATTATCAGTATACTTACACCATGTAAGTATTTCTGCACATGCACCTTCCTATGCCATGATCACTTCCTCAAAATGCTCATCTGGCCAATCCTCTCCATGCATTTGCACACAAATATACAGGGTCTGATTATTTTTGTGGATTTACTCAAATCTCCTTTCAATTCATTAATATCTCTTTATTAATGGCAAATTCACACCCACAACAACCTAGTAAAGTATTTTCCCACCTCACAGAACAGATTGTTTCACACAACAGCGTTTCTGTGCAGCCTGCCTGCCAGCCCAGCCCCTCTCAAGCAAGTCCAGAGACCTTTCCTTCTGAAGCCATGCTTTCTTAAACAGTCTGTATCGTCCCTGTCCTGAGCCCTTTTCCTCAGTATGACTATGGCACCAGTGTATCAGTTTATCCAGCCATGCTGTGACTTGTTTCAAGCAACTAACCAGGTGAAAAACAACACAGCAAAAGATAAAAAGATTATTTTTAACACAAATCAGTTTTACAGACCAGTTCACCAGGTGGGTGCACACCCTGTTGTACCAGGTGACTGATGTGATACCTAGAGATTGGAATAAGCAGCAGAAAGAAGTGGGTGCAGCACAGAACAGCACTGCCAGAAAAGGGTATAGCCAGACCATATAGTCTTGCCATGAAGAACATCTTGCCAGGGAGTCCTGGAACTGCACTTCATCGCCTGCCCAGTGAGCCCTGAGCTGTGATGAAGTGCAAAGAAACGCTCACAGGCACAAGTGAGATAGAGGCAAAATCAGGTGGGAGGGTCTATTTTTATTCTGTATTCCAAATAAAGCAATGTGTATCTTTAAAAGTAGAATAAGGCAGTATATTTTCACCACCAGTTAAATTAGCATAAGAATTTCTACCCTTCCCCTCCACAGAGTATTTTCCTATCATTTCAGCTACACTCATGCAAGCAGGACCACTGATACAATGGCTTAGAAATGTCCCAGCTTTGAGAAAAGAGGTTCTTAATTTAAAATGTCATCTTTTAACAACTATGATCTCCAAAACAAAATAAAAACCTTGAGGGGAACAAAAAACCAAAATCACACTACTGTTTCCCATGGATTCATTAACATAGGTACGTATTTATGTAATTTGGGATCCAGGTGTCTATGCTGGATACAGCAAACCAGCAGCAGTGACAGGACACCAAAACTATAATAAATCACACTGGTTTAATTAACTTTTGTAAACGAAACAGAACCTGAGTTGAGAAAGACCTGAGAGCCTAAAGCTCTTCACTTTTCTCTCATTGCTTTAAGGTTAAAAACATAAGAGACACAAAATGCAAATTTCCTGTCAGAAGGGAATGTCACTTGCATACGTTCTCCTCTAGGGAGTAACAAGTTCTCATTGCCCTTTCTGCCTCCTGTCCTCCTCCAAGAGGAAGGCAACTACCCCTTTCACACTGCCCACCATGGCCTCTCATCCCTTACAATGGACTCCTCCCTTTCAGAGCTCTCTAGCCACAATATTCTCCATTTGTGTCACCATTTTTTAGTTTCTTTCTGCCTTGCTTTTGCTCTTACAAAACACTGTTCTGCATTCTCATGAAATCTCAGCTAGAGTGCCCTCACAAGAATTCCTTCTCACCATCTGTGGCCCTTCCTCCAAGGCCTTCCAAACAAAGGTCAATGCTCAGAGGCTACTTAAACATCCCAATTCACAAGGTAATTTAACACATTGATTGTCCTTCAGATTTCTCACCAGAAAACAGAACCGAGATATTAAGTATCATCTTTATGTAGAAAGCTGAATATTTTTTACTCCACAATATGAAAGTTAGCACTTTTAGTGGTAAGAGAATTTTACTCCCACTCAGACAGGGACAATTTCCTTTCTCCACTTCGGACCCTCCAAAGGTAGTGACTGATTTTTGCTTTTGCTACCCTAAGGATTTATATTCATTACATCACTGTGTCAGCTCATTTCACTTTCTGTAGATGAGAATTACCAACCTTCCACTGTGATTCAGGGAACTTCATTACACGCTCATATAACAAGACCTAACTTCCTTGATAAGAGCTTTGAAAACATATATTACTCGGGAAGAGAATTTCAAGCAATTCCAAAATAGACAATTACAAGTAAATTTGAACAAATATTGATTATAAATCTTGGAGTGGGATCAAAAGCCTTGTTTTAGTCAGACACCCAATCCAGTGGTATCCAAAGCAGAAATACAGTAAATGCTCAAAGATAAATGACAATACTGCATGAACTGGCAGCCTGTACAAAAAAATTACATCATCAATTTGATTAAATATATATGAAAGATTGATGAGAAATCCATGAACTAAAGAACTAGATTTTGCATCAGCTGAAACAACCTTCAGTTTTCATCCAAGCACAGCACAGAGCAATACCTTACCTGCCAGGTAGTAAAGGCATGAAATATATCCTCACCCACCCAAAGACAACAAAATATTATGAGAAGAGCTTCATGATTTTTATTCACTACAAAGTAGACTGTGTCATAAAAATATGCCTGTGCTTGTTGCAAAACCTCTTCTGTATTATGTGGAAGGCAAACACTATTAACCTAATGATGTGCAGATGAATCATCTAGTAAAGACCTATTATATCACACTGCTGACAAATCTGGATAAAAAAATACTGCAAAGGCTTCATTGTTGGTCCTGCAGTGGTAGCTCCATCAGTCTCTTTCATGCTCTTTGGTCCACGTTTTGACAATGCTCCTAGGAAAACCCTAAGGTTCTCATTGTATGCAGCTCTTGTGAACTTGTGAACTATGCTTCTGTCTCCTCTACCATTATATTTGCCTTAACACAGTAAGTGAAAATCCACTCTGCAGTTTTGTCAGGGTTACCTGCATTTCAGCCACCTTCCTTCTTTTTTCTGGAGGACAGTGGTGGGGGGGGAAATGGCAATTCAAGAAACAGCAGACTGAGTCTTCGAAGCACTGTCTCAAAAGAAAACAAAGACAGTGCCACAGTACAACAAAAACCTTACTATCATCAAATTTATTTTGGCAATCCTTCCCTTCCTTTTCAGAACAGAGTAAATGGCAGAGAGGTCTTGCAATTAGCCTTGCTATACAGACTTGGTTAGTATTGCATTTCTTTTGTGATTTGTGTTTACAAAGGTAATCTTTTATGATTACCTTTGTGTTTACAGGCAGCCACCCACGGAAAGCTAAATGCAATGTAAACTTAAGCAGAACAAGAGGCTCAGCTCCAGCTCAGCATCTGGGGACAAAGTCTTCTCTAAGTAAGGCTGGCATGAGTGACAAGAGGAGCCTTACAGTGAGCAGAGGGGAAAAGGCTGAGATATATCTGTAATTTCTACATCTAATACACAAGAAAAGGTAAATTATGAAGATGAGAGTACAGCAATGATAAATAAATATAAATAGTAAGTAGAGAGTGGAAAGCAAGGGGAAATTTCTAATAGGAATGAGAAAAGCAATCAGGTATGCATAAGAAGTAATTCATAGGACTGCGTCTTATACAGCTAGGATTTAGAGTGTAAACAATCAGAAGCAACCAAAATGTGATCATGGAACTTCTGAGACAGAACTTCATTAACAGGCAAGTCTTCAGAACAGATTTTTAAGGAAAGAATAATCAATATGCATATCAACTGCAAACAAAACAAACTATAACAGGATCTATAATAATTCTACCAGTTTTACCAGACAGCCTTTTCTAATGACAGCACTGTATTATTTTACAGGCAATCTTCTAGCTTAGCTGAAGTAAAGCCTTTGATATAGGGAAATTTAGATGCAGTGTCAGATGAATGATGAGGAACTACAAGAGCAAGATGAAAAAGAGGTGTCGATAAGTAACTGACGGGTGGAAGATCCAACACTGACTGGTGCTTGGTCCAACCTTGTGCAATATTTTTAGTGATAAAGCTGGAACAAATATCATAAATTTGATGCTGAAATCACTTATTCACAATGCACAGTGATGGCACCCTAAAATGCCCAGGAAGAATGACGCTCAGTCCTGGATCACGGAAGTGGAATGAATCAATATCAAAATCATGAGATTAATGAGTTAGGGAAAATCATAAAATTTCATAGTATACTGGAACTCATAATTTAATTGAGCTTATGTCAGATTTGAATGCCCTAGAAAAACATAGATATGAAAAAGGAAAATAAAATTCTTAAACGTATCAGGTGAGACACTTCAACACTGCAGAACAGCTAGTGCTGCTCTATAGAACCTAGAATTTGTCACATACATTGAAGGATAACACAGAAACCAGAAGAGATGCAGGAAAAGGAATTGAGATACAGTACTTACAGAATATACGGAAACAAGGTTTGCTTGTTTCCCAT
This sequence comes from Lepidothrix coronata, assembly GCF_001604755.1. Classification (NCBI taxonomy): domain Eukaryota; kingdom Metazoa; phylum Chordata; class Aves; order Passeriformes; family Pipridae; genus Lepidothrix; species Lepidothrix coronata. The sequence continues at coordinate 371,265 of NW_016690476.1, forward strand.
AGCAAAACAAAATCAAAGAGAACTCATGTCTGGTCTCCATGGAAAGTTCAAGGAAAATAAGGCCAGGATGAAAGATAACTGCTTGCACAAAAATAGACAGATATAAATGAGCAGTGGGTAAATTTATGCTCAAAAATGAAGATTCCTACCTGTTAAAACAATCAAGTCCTGAGACAACCTTTTCAATGAGAGTAGCAGAGGCAAGAAAACACTAGGTGTTTTTCATACAGACTTTGATAAGTTTAAGGAAGGGACTATATGGCACATTGCCTTCAACAGAAGAAAACTGCTCAGTGATACAGAAGGTTCCTTACAGTCCTAGGAAACTTGCCTTTTTTTCCCTTGGGTTAAACAGCTCATAAAGAATTTGGACTTCCACTCTTTCCCTTCTGGTTGATCCCTGTTACAACTTATTGGCTGTGAAAAAGGAGTCCCTGAGACAGTACAGAATATGACCACCAAGAGCCACAGTGATTAATGCCAGAATGAGGAGGAAATAAAAAACCAGTAATGTGCTTCACACTTCATCCTGCAGATGTGCACTGACCCAAGCAGAATATTCCCCCGATAGATCCTGCCTGACTGAAAAGGTGACAGGTGTGTCACCCAGCCACAGGGTCCTGTTTCACGTGAGACTCTACAGAAATGCTCCTCTGAAAACAGAGCACCAGAGCAAAACAGCTGGGGACACGGGGAACAGTGACTGCCTCTTCTAGCAGCAGCAATGTTGTGTCAGCTTAACTGTAACATCGGATCTAAGACAAGGCAAGACCAGCATGGGTGGCTCTGCCCCATGCTCATAGCACTGGTGCTGTAGGGAACATTATCTGGAGACATTCAAACACCTCTCTGAAAAGTCACAGCTCAGTCTGGCGGAGTTTATTAGCTGATTCCAGCACTCCTGGTGCAGAAAAGACACATCCAAGGATAAAAATCCTTGGCTGGCTGTGATGACTCCTGGGCATGGCAGTGAAGAGGCTGAACATAAAGAGCTAGACCCTGTGAATCTCAAGCACTACTGTTTTTCTCAGGGAGGCCACAGCAACATAAAATACTGCTCTAGAGAACACAGATCATAGGTTTTAGTGTCGCAGTAAAATTGGTACACAGTCCCTTTCTCTTTCTAAAAGCATGCAGCTTACCTTTCAGAGAAATGCATCATGTAATTCTTAAGCCCATCTATCAAATCAACAGTGGGCTTCTGAAATGGATCTACTCTTCTTTTTTTTTTCTTACTTTTTTAACACATTGTTTTGGCAAGAGGCAATTTTTGAACCAAAAAGAAAGTGATTTAAAATTAAATGAAACATTTCTCCCCAGTCCCATACTTCATAAAGGCAAAACCTTTAGATGCAGCACAAGGGTTTACCCAAAATTTCCATTTCTTTTTACTCCCACAAGGCTCAAGATAAACAGTACCCTAATAAAAGTTGATAGCATGGGCTCTGTTCAAGTGAAACCACTTTATAACTTGACCAAGTTTGTTCTCTGCCAGGAAATGATTGCTTTTCCAGTTCAGCCCAAGAATGTTGCTCTGCCTTATGTCTGCTGGCAACAACTTCTCTGTTTATGGGTGGGCTAAAAAAGGAGGATTCAAAGGCTGAGTTTAGGCCTCAGATAAACCTAACATGCTGGTTTGTGAGGATGAGCAGACAGGCAAGAAAGTTACTATAACATATTACATGGTTTACTATCCTTCATATCCTTCGGTTTTTCTTCTCATTATACTTAATACACCTCCATACTAATCAAAATCAGGTTGACAATACAGATGAAACCACTGGCAGGTTTGATTTTTGTATACTGTGTTAACACTAGCACATACTCTTCTGTCAAAGTTACTGTAATCTCAGAGATTTCTTGTAAGCAAAATCTTGGCACCTCACTGCAGAAGATCCTTCCTGATCAGCGCAATGCAAAACCAGAGCTGTAGCTGGCAAATGTACAGCAATGTACCATGGCATTCTCATGAAGAGAAGAAGATTGGTTCCTCCCAGAAAAGAAAGTCACTTAGTACTGCTGCAGTACACGACACAGTGCTCTTGCCAGAGATTCGTGGTGGAACATGCTGCCAGTATTTGCTATATCTCTAAAAAAGAGAATGAATGCTAAAATTAAACTATGCCCCCCGTCCTGCACCTAAGAGCAAAGTACCTCAATGTTTAGCTACATACTTTAAAAGCATTCATGAATTGCCCAGGCTTGAGGGATTATATATGTAATATAGGACAGAATGTTGAAGTTACACTTCCCTGTTTGAAACTTTCTGTAATCATCAGTCTAGAATAGAAAGTGAATTGTGCTACACACTATTTATTTCTCGACCTGTACACTGACTTCTTCACTTAAATAAATAAATACTATTTTTTTTTCAGAATAAAATTCTCTTGCAAGCAAAAGTGTCCAGACTTTGCAAATTGTACTTCAGCTAATTTACTGCCATGCAACACAAACCTCTGATTACTGATTTGAACACTGAGAGAAAGGGTATAAACTATTACATTTACATAATGAAACAGCCTCTTCCTTTCCCAGTCTCAATTCACCCGATTTTCACCACAGATTAACTTCATCCCATTCACATGGCTCTGGTGAGGCAAAAGGCACTATAAGAGGTTGAGGGCGTGCACATGACGGATTTTTTTCCTGCTACTCTGTGCTTAGGATTTCTGCTGCCACGCGGGGAACGATCTGTTGCAGCTTCCCATGGTTGTTTCTACTCTTCCTCAGTGCTCCTGCCTCGGTAGGGGATATTCCTGGTCCGGCTGTGGGTTGCAGTCTTTTGAGGGTGTCCCACTCCATGTGGTCCACCCATGGACCCTCAGGAGTGGCTCTGCACTGCTGCTGCACCCTCCTCCTTACAGCCTGTGACAGATTTTTGGTCAGTTTACCACCCCCACCGCTGCCGAGCACATCTTTAACCCTAGGTTACAGGAGTTGACATCCTAACAGTCTGGACTATTTTCATGAGAGACCTTTTGGAGCAGAATTATCTCAGGTGGAAATGCCAGAACAGTTGCAAGACAAAAGAAATAGCCATCAACGATGCAGCTCAGAAAATATGCATGGGTATGTCTAACCAAGAACAGCAGAGGAGCGGGAAATGGCTCAAATGAACTTCTACAAAGAAAAACAAAATATGGACATATAAATTTAAATGTCCCTATAAGCAGCCAGAAAACCATACAACCCTATCAGAAAAACAGTTTTATCACTGAGTCTACTATATACCAGAACCAATTGTTAAAATAATTCCATGGCAGCAAGGCTTACCTTCACAGCAGAAAAACCCAAGTGTAATTACAGACCTTTCAACAATTTCCAATAGCTTCAGGGGGAAAGCCAGGACAGAGCGAGCTTTCCATCCCCACATCTTGTCAGGTCTCCACTTTTGAATATTTTCAAATACTTTTGAAACAGATGTGCAAGTCTATCCCTGGAAAAAATACTTCCTACAATTTAATACAGTTGCAGAAAGACATGTGAAACCATGCCTCATGAACAATTTATCCAGAACTGAGAACACTATTAGAAGTGGTCTAGAGTTGTAATAAATCAAAGGATACCATCATGCTGAATCTGTATCAAATTATGGAATTGACCTGATTTATAACAACTGTGTTTACAACGACATAGCACCAGTGGAAAAAAAATAGATTCTTGAAGTAACACAAAGAACACAACAGACATTTGGGAGATGAATGTCTAACATGCAATTCAAGTGAACACCAGCCTTCTTAAATTGATACTTGGCAGCCTTTATTTAGATTGAACAGTTTACTTCCAAGCCCTTCTGCATAATTCAACTTGGTAGTGCAAACTACCCCTGGGAAGCCACCTTCATATAGGAGAAGGACTTTCTTTAAATCAAGCTCTCCTTGGACACAATCTGCCAGTATCTTGCCTCAGTTGTCACCAGAATTTTTTAATTGTTTACAACATAAAGCTTTTTATTGCAAATAAAGAACAGGGGGAAAAGTAACCTTGGGTAAAAAATTTATTTGTAGGATGAAGAAATATTACAGTCTTAACCTAAGGAACTTATGGTTTAATACCAGACAATAGACAGGCTACACAAATATCTTCAGAGAAAGGAAGATCAAGAGACTTAAAGGAGGAATAACTCTCAGGGGAATTAATATATTAACTGTATTTTTCTAGAGGGCTTTACATACAGAATGACTAGGCAAAATGAAAAGAGACTCTTTCAAGCACAGGGACAAAAATATAACAAAAGCATACTTGTGGGGGGAAGAAAAACAGCGCAGTAGTAATATAATACATTTTAGAGACACACCAGTAAAGACAGAGGAAATAAAATCTCTGGCATATGAAAGGGTTTTAAGGTAAAGAGAATATTCAATCTAATTTCTTTTTTTTAAAAAAGACATTTGGCAGACTCAGAAAAAGGTTGAATCTCTATATTCTTAAAATTCAACTCCTTGCAAAGAGATAATGTAGCAATATATCTGGAATGTGATACAAAGGAGGATCAGGAAAGGCTTAAAGACAAAACTGAAGAGAAAGAGGGCTGTGAAGAGAAATTACAAGGATTAGAGGAGGAAAAATGAGTCCTTATTTTAGACCATTGAGCAGGTCAGCAGGTTAGCCATAAGAGATGTCAGAAACTCCATTCAGGAAACAGTAGCTATCTGATCTGAAGACCACACCAACAATAGTGGTAAAGAGAAATATTTAGAAATTAACTAGAAAATTAATCAAATGTTTCAAGAGTATTTGAAGAGAGTCTTAGGAAACTTGAGGATTTTTCAGTCTAACTTGTTTTAGAAGCTATTGACATTTATGTGATTACGTTTGTTGTTGAAAAAGAGGACATTATGTCTCCAGATCTCACACTTGGATCAGGGGTAACTTCAGTAAAGTCAGTCAGCACATAAAGCTGTGGTTATAGACAATATAAATTTTTAATCTCTATTTCTTATTAATATACTACTAGAGCCTGCTGGTTGTTACAGTCAAGCACCTCCATGCCCATCTATACAGCTCTGATTTCTGCAAGCAACTGCGTAAGGATATTGCTGCCTGTACACCTAAAAGACTTCCCAAGACTGGATGGAACAATAATTTCTGTAAGAAAATGAACCTCTGTAACAATATATATATATATCTATGTATTTTGCTTTAATGTCTGTATGACACAGTGGAGTCATCACATTCATATATTCCTCCTAGCCAAAGGCTGCTCAGCTTCCTCAGGCGTATCATTCTATTAATGCAGTTTATTATTTCTATGATTAACTGATGTAGAAACATACCCAGGGTGAGAATTTGTGCTCAATATAAGGAATATCCTGATGATGCTCAGGTCTATATTTCAGTCATCAACCCAGTATTCACTATAAACAAACAGTCCATGTCACAGAGTCCACAAACATTAGCCTACAAGACACTGAAAGCCCAGGAAGGAAAGTAGAAAAATACTGTCTGGAAGAAAAAAAAAATTGTTTGAAATTAAAAAAAATCTAATAAATTTGCTAAGGTACTGCTTCTGCATTTGAGAGGTGCTGGAGTATGTTCAAGGAGCAACAAAACTGGTGAAGAGTCTGAAGCACAAATCCTGTGAGGATCATCTGAGGGAGGTGGTGGTGTTTATTTTGAAGAAGAGGAGGCTCAGAGTAGACTTTATCACTCTCTACAACTACCTGAAAGGAAGCTGTAGACAGGACAGGGTTGCTCTCCTCCAGGGTAAGAAGTGACAGGACAAGAGGAAACAGCCTCAAGTTGCACCAGGGAGGTTTAGATTGGATATCAGGAAAAATTTCTTGACCGAAAGGGTTGTCAAGCACTGGAACAGGCTGTCCAGGGAAGTGGTGGAGTCACCATCCCTGGAGATATTTAAAAGACACGCAGTAGATGTGGCACTCAGGGACATGGTGGATTTATTAATGTCAGGTTTACAGTTGTACTCAATGATCTTGAGGGGCTTTTCCAACCTAAATGATTCTGTGACTCCATGATTAAGCTCTTGTTAAGTCTTGCTATACAACACCCACAGACTCCACAAAGGACAAAGGTACATTTTCTATTCCTTTTCTGCCAGGGAAAAAAAATTACCTTTGTTCTGAAATGAAGAAACCGCCCCTAAAGTTCACATATGTTTAATTTTTATTATACATTATTTAATTCTGTTTAGCTGAGGATACATGGCAGGTACACCAGGGATCTGAAACTCATGAACCACATTCATGAACCAGCAAGCATGCCTTTGAACACATGAAACCAAAGCACCTTAAGCTTCATTTGCTTATTCATTTTAGGATGATTTAAAGTTCTGACTTACACTGCTCTCAATAGAGAGTTCAACACACACCAACAAAAAAAAATCATCAGCCCATCTGTCAAATACTAAATACTACTAAAACTCTGTGTCACAGGAGATCATGTGATTATGTCATATTCAGATCTAAATACTCTTTGATAAAACCTTCCCTTATAATGGTATCTTACCACAAAGAAGAAAAGTTAAGGGAAAACAGTAAGAAGGAAGGAGACAGTAAAGAAATATGAAGGAAAGACAATACACACCACTTGACACAATTCATAATAATTTCACCTGTAGGACTATGACAAGACATAAAGACATTGTCCACCTTATGGGAATCTAATACCTTAACAACGACAGCTGACTCTTTTGCAGGATGAAATGCATTTGTATCAGTGAACTTATTTGGGAAGTATAAGATACAGAGATGCATTTCATGTTTTCTGGTTAGTGTACTCTGATGCTTGACCATGGACCTCAGCAAGGCTTATGCCAAACTCATGCAACCTGACCATCCTCAATAATTTCTCCAGTCACAGTCCCACTGTTGAACTGTGACACCAGGAGATGTCCAAGACAAGTTCACAGCAGATGGAACCACAAATGAAGCTCCTGAATACCCTGCAAAGCAGCACTGAAAGAAAAGATGACTTCTGCTTTTCTTACAGAACCAGGTTTCCTTAATCCTGGATAACGTAACAGATAAGGAACTTCATGCTAAAGAGCTCTGACAAAACCAGTCATGGATTCCCATCCCACCAAGCCCTCTGCAGTTAATCTTCCTACACAAGATTATTGTTTGTACTATAGTAGCTGAATTCTCTCCGCAGAGTTCTGTGGTGCTGATGTCTACATAAGGAAAAGTAAAACTCTCCATGGGACTGATTGTTTGTCTAGGATATCATTTCACAAATTTAAAACGAGAACCAGCTCAAGACTAGTTCCTAACAATAGTAAATAATTTGAACAACAGTGAATTTTTATATCTTTAAACAGCATTTTAACTATTCGTGATGCACGAACTCACAGGACGAACGTAATACAGAAATATGATAGTTTTTTTTCATTTGAATTATTTAGCTTTCCTCCAGTATCTGTTCTGTGGTCTTTCCTGGTTCCTGAGCTAGGTATTTCATGTATAATCAGGTCTCCAAAAAGCAAACACAAAAATTTAGCACGAAATCCCTCTACATAGATGTGTATAGCTTTGAAAAAATTAGAGTGAAAAGAATACAACTACCCTTTGTTAATCTCACCAATTCTTCTTTTCTTTCTTTGCAAAGCATCAAAACCATCATAATTTAGGATCAGAAAAATTATTTTTTTAAAGAAAAGCATGGGACTTCAATAAAAATTTCAGTCATAGTAGGGCTTCAGAAAAAAACCCCCTCATATTTATATGCATTTTTCTTTTTATTGTGGTCACAGAACAGGACAGGAACTGAAGGTGAGAATGATGTTTAAAACTGGACTTAAATAGCTTTTCTATAACTATAAATTGTTTATTATAACTTCCAATGCATCCCCCATAGTGAGGTCTTTCTCCTGCAATATCTGTGCACAATGCAAAGTTAACAAAAGCAATTGCTTACAGGGTTGGAACCTAAATTCTTCCAGTAAATTTTTGTACTTCTAGTTGCATTCATGTTTATATCCTTATATCACAAAGATGTTCAGAATCTATAGCAAGAAAAAAAAGCAGTAAAAGAGAATAAATGCATACAAAATTTTTTTTTATGCATATCATAAAAATAGATGCTACATTTAACTCTATACTGGTAACTTCCTTCTATCCCAGTGAAATTTAGAAGCATAAGCAATGTAGAATGAAGCAACTGTGTCTCTGGAGAAAGTGTTCAAGAAGGGTTGCCTTTCGAGTTATATCTCTTTTATAAAAAACAGCTCTCTGCTTGACAGTAAATGTAGAATTTTTAATAGAAAGTTCCCTTTGTCCTCATTTATGTAGATGCTCTTTCCATGAGCACACCTTGGATTATTTTAGAGCAGCTTCTCGTTCTACGTCTTCTCACTAGCTTAAGTTGGCAAACACAACACCTAAAACTAAGAACCTCATTTCTATCATCCTCCTGGCATCAGTTTGTGACTCTCAAGATTTTGCACAGGTTCAGCAATGGTGCAGAGCTGTACAGTACTGAGCAGGAGACCTGCCAAGTGTTGTGACACTTCTGGTACAATAACAGACCAAGTTTAATGCACAGCCTACAGCAAGGTTGGGCTTCTCTCCTCTGAAAGGCAATTACTACCTGTCAAACACCACTAAGAACTGAAGACACACTCTAATTCCTCTTTCTCCTCTAACACACACGGCTGCACTACAGAGAATTAGGGGAATGAAGCAACAGCATTCAGGATCTTCAGAATACATGGACCTATTATTCTGCTTAGCCTGCAAAGAAGGAAAAGGTAAGGATTGCCGTTTTCCACTCTCCTTTTGCACCTGTGAAGGAGCAGGAAAAACTTTTGGACTTGTATTCAGGATATAAATACTTAACTTTTAAATTGTGCAGTCCTCTGGAAAGTTGAACTATATTTCTGTAGTGTAAGAAAAAATAAGTTATTCAATTATAACTGTTACAATTTTACTGGAATCCCTTGGCTGACATGGCTAATTTCATGTATTCTGTTCTCTTCTTTTCAATGTAAATTGTAAAACTTTTATCTGTCTCTTTCTGTGTGATGATGAACACTGCTGATTACGTTCTCTCATCAGCTAGGATTTAAGTATGGCTCTGTTCTAAACCTTGACAGAAAAGTGGTTGTGATTTTCCCCACAGCACAGGGGAAGTTTTACCTCAATGCTTTAGTTCACTGGGTGATCAAAGACATGCCTATGAAACAACACAGCACAGTGGCCAGCATAAAAATCAAACAAGCCAGCACGGCCTCTCTCACAATTGGTGGAGGACAGGGAAACCAGCTGAAAGGCTTCTAATGCCCATGGCCATCAGGCCTGCCTGAGGTGTTTCTGTAGGGCACCTCACAAGGTTGAGCTTTGCAGGCATGTAATCACAGATTCATCCTCTCCCACTGGTGAAGAACACAAAACCTCTTGTTCTGAGCTCAAGCTATCGCTGAGAGCCAAGCCAGGAGATGGATTTGGTTCCTTCATGCCCACCAAACATGTACTGACTACCTGGTAATAAGTAAGAGCTGGATCAAACAATAGAGGCAGTGGGGTTATACAGACACAGCTGTAGCACCGCACACTCTCCTCAACATCACTGGAAATGTAAAGCCTATGCTGAAATCTAAATCCAAGCCCAGCTCACAGAGCTGGTAGATGCTTGTGTGTCTGGCAGAAGTCTGTGTGTCTGTGCACATGTGCAGGTAGGCAGCTGGACTGGGTTTGTGTGCAGGAGGGCATGTGGGCAGGGGTACGGGTGAGTGGGTATTCACAGATACAAGTGTACAACTACGTGTGACATGTGGGTACAGGGGTGTACGTGTCTGTAACCTTGTGTGGAGGCTCCTGTTGTGTGGGGGACGGGTAGGTGCATGTGTGTGGTGGGGGTGTGACTGTGAAATCATACATGTGCCTGTGTGAGCGTGCGATGGGGTTTGTGTACACTCGTGCACGTGGGCACAGAAATACCTGTAGCTGCATGTGTGTGGAGCGTGTAGGGGTTGTGTGCAGAGGCCTGTGTTTCTGTTTCCAGCTAGGAGCGTGTGGTGCAGTAAGTAGGAAACATATGCATGTATAGGTATTTGCAGACATTTACTCTACCACAATTTGAACAATTAAATATGCATTTGGGGAAGCAATGAGTAGACACAGCTGAGTGTTCACAGACTAACCCATGACACTGGTTTAATTTCACAAGGAAAGTGTGAGCAGTCAATTTCTTTGAGACAATTCACTACTCTAGTGTCTAGATTTATCCAGAACAGAGATCCTCTACAGTTTTCAGCACCAATGTCATTTTTATAACTTGGCATTTTATATTGTACTACCATGTTCAAGTGAGAACTGTCTTCGGAGAAGCTGTAAGTTTGTGCCTTCTAGTTTGGTTTACCAGACTGTCACCTATCATGTAACTGAGACCTTACTAAGCTGAAGTTTACATAAGTATTCTCTGTAATATGCACTAAACTGAAGGAGAGTAGGTTTAGACTGCATATCAAGAACAAATTCTTTACTATGAGAATGATGAGGCATTGGAACAGGTTGCACAGGGAAGTTGTGGATGCCTCATTCCTAGAAGTCTTTAAGATCAGGTTGGATAGGGCCTCAAGCCACCTGCTCTAATGAAAAGTGTCCTGCCAATGGCAGGGAGGTTGGAACTACATGATCCTTAATGTCCCTTCCAACCCAAACCACTCCATGATTCTAAGAAAAGTATCTGGATTTGAATTCATTTGATGTTACAATTAAACTTCCTTTCTAGGCTTTAAACGTATCATGTTAAAAAACCCAAAATCATCCATCCAAAGCCTCCCTTGTTCAGAAAGAAAGTACAGTATTTCAGCACAGAAGGGAAATAACAGTATGAAAGCAGGATTTTAAACAAAGAGGTTATCTGTGCACTCGAGAAAAAGAGACATAGACAATGCTGAAGGCAGCACTGCTCTGCTGAAGGCCAATATTTTTCAAGGAGAAGAAAATCAGAGCATCTGAAACTGGAGATGCACTTCTAAAATTACAGCTGTAAGCCCCTCAGCATTGTATGAGATGTGGGCATGGGAACTGTGCTGTTCAGCAGCAAGTTCTACTTGCATTGCTTTGGGAGCTGTGAAAACAAACGTATCTTAACCAAAACATGCAAGGAATTACTGACCCAAGTGACAAGGCAGAAAATTCACCCTATCCTATTTTCAGCTGCCAGGCAGTTGTTAAGTACTAAGGATGGGGACAGGATGTTTACCACAGAGCACATGTAGCCACTTCAAGTAGGGTTACACCCTAACATTGCCCAAAGGAGCTCCAGGCACAACAAGATCTACTCTGCCAGGAGTGCAGTGCTGTGAAACCTCCACACCACACGTACCCCAACAGCCCTCTAACAAAGCACAGGAATGGGACATTGTTTTATGCATGTTCCACATATAAATAAGAGATACTCACGAGCCATTCTTCTCTTCCTGTGTTGCTGGTTTTCTCACTACTGAGCAGTGCTAAGTGTTGCAAGGTAAATACTGCCCGCTCATTATATTTTGCCTTATACTGAAGGTCATGGATCTGATACCCTGACTTTGAGCAAAGACTTAATATTGCTTTTCTTAATTGGCACCCAACGTTCACAAATGTCTGACTGGTGATGAACAAGGAAATGAAGCAATGAAACAGCTATAAAGTAATTTTGGTGAGAGGAGGGGGGGGTGGAAAAAGAGAAAGAGAGAGAGAGAGAGAGAGAGAGAGATTAATAAGAAGGTAAGAACATTCCAGACCTTCCTAATCAGTAATAAAGAAGAAAAGGGCAGAGAAATATCACTTCTCCCTTTTACAAATGCCATTACTCTAGCCAACATTTTTTTGTGAGACGGGCCCCCAAATTTAGGGGGAAAATGCAGTATCTTCCCTAGGAATACAAAGAAACACTCTTTCTTCCTGTCAGAATGCTCTTCTCCATCAGCCCACGCGTGAGCTTTTATGATCAGTGTTAACAAATGAGTTATTTACAGCGGAGAGTAACAAAAAAGTACAACTTATTCCACTTTACATCTCTGAGAGGAAACTGATAACAAAGGCATGAAGGCGTACAGCTGGCTACACTGCATCAGGTCAAACAAACATTCAGCCCAGTGCTCTGTCTCTAAGAATAGCCAAAATCAGGTTCATATAGGACACTTCCCTTCAATAGTCTTCCACCTTCAAACTGTTTTCAGTCTCAAGAACTTCCTGAGGTGGACACATGCTCAGTAACCCTCAAAAGATTTCTCATCCGTGACCTTGACCAAAGCTCCCCTTCAAACTACATTTTGGAAAACAAAATGGCAACTGTTTCCAATAGAGGTTCCAACCTCTACTGCCAGATGTGTGAAGACTCATGTTCTGCTTGGTAAGAGATGGTTCCTAACAGCTTTATTTGATATTCTAAGCCTGAAATGAAAAAATTATTTTATTTTTTTTTTAAACTGAAATGTGGACCAAAAATTATCTCTCGGACAGAAAAAAAACCACAAAAATTTAAAAAGTGGATATGCAGTCAATGTCACTTTGATAGTATAATTACAGAAACCATACCTGTAAGTTGCTTTTGCAAATGAAATATTCACTAATATCATGTTTTCAAACAAAAGAGATGTGTAGAAAGAATAACACCACACCATTTTTGCTACATCCTCTACAACAACACTTCACTAAAACTAGAGAGGAGGTGAGGTGTCTTTGTGTGATCTGAAGTGGAAACTAGATTAACTTATGTTTTAGCCAGGAGGAAAACCTAATAACTAAATCCTGGGCAGAGAGTCAAAAAATACATTAAAATACAGATACAGAAAGCACACTGTAAAGGATCCTGATGATATCCATACTTCTCAGGAGCAAGGCATACCTCAAAGCCCATAATGACTCAAATATGGAACAACAGTGCTGAAGACATGAATGTAATAAAATATCAAGTAATTTTTAGAGGGGAAAAAAAACAAAACAAAACAAAACAAAAAATATCTCCACACACACCCCCTCTCCCTTGGTCTGATTCCTGGCGCCACTGGTTGAGCAAAGAACCACAAGCACAGCATATTTACAGCAAGCTTTCCAGATTGCATTTCAAGAGCCAAGAACCTTTTCTGTAAAGTGAGGCTTCAATGTACCACACACACTTCACATTGCAGCTATGTGCATTTAATAAAGCTTCACATTCACATTTTTATTTTTTTCATTATATTGTTTATATTACTCTGCATTAATTTCCTCTTTGTAAAATCCCCTAAACTGCTCATAAAATTGCCATACTGCCATAAAAAGAAGTAAAATGATCCAGCTTGGAGATCAAGGAAGAGAAATGGGGCAATTTTTCATTAGAGATGTAAAGAACAGAAAAGAAAAATAATGTATCACCAATTGCTGTACAAGTCCTGTCAGCAGATAAAAACTGTGGACTCCTCCATCCCAAGATTTGCCCCAGAATGGTGCAGGATGGTTTTTGAGAGAAGACAACTATTGTCATGCATTTTAAAGGTGTTTGTGAGCATAGAAATACAGGTATGCATGACTCTCATTGAAGTTTATCAGGAACAGGAAAACGATATACCACCAAATTTTGGTAAGTCTCACAGGTTTGAAAAATCAAGTCAGGTGTCCTGAGTTGCCTTTACAGCTATAAAGATGTATCCCTATGTGTTGTCTTTATGGCTCTAAAGGTGTATGCCTATGCAGCCTGACATTAAGACAGAATCACTCCCATGAGAAATGAGGTGAGGTGTAAAGAAGTTGAAGAATAACTGCCACAGTCAAAAAAAATCAGAAGGAAAAAATCTTAAAACTTAGATTTATTGTCAAGGAATAAATATAGAGGCCACAGAGGTGATTGTATTCAAACAGCTATTCCATATAGATATTTGTCCTTTAAATCCCTATTTTATTAAATCTTCTCAAGTTTAAAACAAAACAAAACAAAACAAAAGGGCAAGGGCAGGAAAGGAAATTTCAGAAAAGGAAATTTCAGGGAAGGGGAGAGAAGGGAAGGTTTGGGAAGGGAAGGTTTGGGAAGGGTTGGGGAGGGGAGGGAAGGTTTGGGAAGGT